>NC_056732.1:1102628058-1102723058 GCF_019279795.1 Protopterus annectens
AGTTTTCTGTGTTCAACCCCCTTTCCTCAGTAAAATCTTTCTTTGCCTTCGGCCCTTTGGCCTTAGGATCTCTTCTTATAGTTGTTAGTCAGTGTTCCCCGTTTGGGACTCTTGTTATTGGATTACTTAATCCTGTTTATATTGATATAGTTAGTAGTTGCCCCTTTTGGGCTGTGTGTGTTTTGTGTGAGTTAGTTAGATATCTTAAATGGCTCATAGTTAAACAGTGGTGTGTTCCATTTTATTGGATATTGTGAAATGTCTGAAGAGAAGGATAAACATCCAAAATCTGGGTTTAGAAAATGCCCAGACTGCGGACAGAAAATGTCCGTCGCAGATGCCCATGTGTACTGTGTTTACTGTTTGGGCGAGGTGCACCTGCAAGAGTCATGCAGTATCTGTCACTCCTTTTTCACCAGAGTGCTTGCAAAAAGGAAGAGGATGTTAATTGATAGGGGTATTATCAAACACCCTTTTTCTGAGGCATTGTCTGACCAGGATGGGGCCAGCAAATCGTCCAAATCTTCCTCTGAATCCAGGTTTAAAAAACGAAAAAGGTCAGAAAGTGTGGTGACTTCGGCTCCACTGCCTTTAGAGCAGACAGTCTGTTCTTTTTGGAACCGGGACACTGCTCTGGAACCAATTGCTGAAAAACCTCCATCGATATTGCTCCAATCTGCTCCATCTGTTCACTCTTCCAGGTCCTCTGTCAGCCTTTCTGATCTGGATATGGACCGGCTGGTTCAGAAACTCTTAAAGGCACCAGGCCTAGCTAAATTGCTGTCGGCTCAGACCCAACTATCGGAGCCGAAGACCATTACTCTTGAATTGTCTGCTCCTCCTCTGAGCCATACCGGACCTTTGGAGCCGGAGGAGGCCGACCTGATGATTGTGGATTCCTTGGAGCAGACACCTGCTCCAGTGTCATCGGCTCCATCTGCTCGGATGTTCTCTGTGCCGACCGGGGACTCTAAGAGCTGACACTCTCCGGTCGGGTCCGGGGAGGATAGCCATACCGACTTGTCTGCACTGACTCTTCCTCTCGGGGCCTCGGCTCGGGTGAGCTCAGCTCCTACCTCAGGCTAGGAGCCCACAAGATTGAGACTCCGTCGGATCCGTCGACTACTCCTCATCGGAGCCGAGGTGCATTCGAAGCCATGAGGCGAGTGTTGTCTCCTAAGACTTCATCATTTCAAGGTCTGGCCTCTTCTTCCCCTAAAGTGCCTGTGTCAGTTTCTGTTTCCTCTGGTCATTCCAAGTGTAGAGACCCTGAGCCTCAGGTAGCCCCACAGGGCGCTCCCTGCTCTTCTGAGAACTCTCCAGTAATTCCCCCTGAAGAGGTTCCCAGGAAGAGATTATGCAAGAGGAGGCATTTGGACTCCCCACAGGAGTCTCTCACATCGGACACCGACTTGGATGAATCGGAAGGGTCCCCTAGATCCCCTTCTGAGGACATCTCCTTTGTGGAGATTCTTGAAATTCTTAGGCAGAGGGGTGATTGGCAGTCCAAGAGCCCTACTGACGTGTCTGTTCTCCTGAAGGCGTTCGGGTCTCAACCTTCCACTTCTTGGGTATCTCCCACTCTATGACAAGCTTATGGATATGGTCTCTCGTAGGACGTGGGAGTCACCAGAATCTATGGAACCTGTTCCTAGGAGACCTAATAAGTTTATTTCTGCACCCGTGGATAAGTCCTTTTTGACCAAGGGAGTCCCTGTTGGTGCCATGGTGGTGGCGGCAGCCACCAAAAAGGAAATGTCTGAGTCTTCCTCATCTATCCATCCTCCTAACAGAGAATCTAGGATCATGGCTAGATATGGGAGACGCATGTTCAGTTCAGCGACTTTCTCACTCAGATCACTGAACTACTTGACACATTTTACCAGACTGCAGAGAGATCTCCTTAAGGAGTTGAGAGATACTCTTCAGGGTGCTGTAGCTACAAGTGTATCCGAAAAGATTGCCACTCGGCTCTCTATCCTCAATTTGATAGTCAACTCGTCCATACGTCTCGTATCTTATGCAGCTGATGGTTTGAGTAGAGCTGCAGGTACAGGAAACGCTCTTCGTAGGCGTGCCTGGATGCGACTTTGGTCCTTCGGAACCCTTCAAGTCTTCCTTTACTAATACCCCATTTGACGGCTCATCTTTGTTTGGGCCAAAGGAGAAGGAGACTTTGACCAGGTGTGAGCAAGAAGGAAAGACTCTGTCTGCCATCGGAGTCCAATTTTTCACCCCCACTCGACCCTTTCCTAAAGGTCAGAGGGGAGGAAAGATGTGGTTCCGGAAAGCCCAAGGAGCCTTTCAAGACACACGTGGAGAGTCCCCCTCCAGAGGCAGAGGAGGGGGTTTCAATGGAAGACGCCGCCCTCTTGGCAGAGGGAGTCCTCAACACCAGGGTGACAGAGATCACTTCTCTGGTCAGTCCTACCAGCGCTCCTGAATGGAAACCCGGCTGTCACTCTGGAGGCAGTCGGGGGTCACTTGTCATTGTACCCAAAAGCCTGGCTAAATATAACAAATGACATTTGGGTACAAAGTATCATTTCCAGAGGGTATTTCATACCGTTCTCCATCCAGCCCCTTCCCATCAAAAAAATCCTGGACGTTCCACCCAGTTAGCAATAGAGGTATGCCGATTGCTAGAAAAAAAAGTCATCCAGCCAGTCCCGGCAGACCAAACAGGATTCGGAACTTACTCAAGATTCGTTTTGGTTCCAAAGAAAACTGGGGACTGGAGACCCATTTTGGATCTCAGCAGACTCAACCAATTTGTGAGAGAAGAGAAGTTCCGAATGGTCATGCTACAGTCCATACTCTCGTTTCTATGGAAGGACAATTGGATGTGCTCAAGCCATCTCAAGGATGTGTACTACCACATAAAGATGGCCAGGCCATCCAGAGAACACCTGCGTTTCCAGCTGGGAGCCAATCGTTATCAATTCTGAGCTCTGCCCTTTGGTCTCATTACAGCCCCCAGAGTGTTCACCAAGTGCATGGCAGTAGTCACGGCTCACCTGAGGCATCTAGGATTCCAGGTGTTTCCGAATTTGGACGATTGGCTCCTTACCTCCACCACCAGGCGAGAGAAGCTACTCTGACACTATGCGATCGGCTAGGCATTACAGTAAACTTTGAAAAGTCTGCCTTGTTGCCATCGCAGCATATCGTTTTTATAGGGACAGAATTAGACACGTCAACCACCACTCTTCGTCTTCTACCAGAAAGAATTTTTATTCTTCGCCAACACATCATGTCCCTGATATCAAAGAACAGAGCACTAGCTGCAGAGTTATTGACAGTTCTAGGATTGATGGCGGCAGCTATTTTAGCAATCCCGTTAGCAAGGATGCTTCTATTCACGCAATTACTGAAAAAGTAAATAATTGTTTGTCTTGTGGTAAACAAATACCTCATAAGAATTTCCACTGTTACTGCCTCCCTTGCCTTGGCCCAGACCATGACGTCTCGGCCTGTGTCGCCTGTGCTCGCTTCAATAAGTGCACTCTCAGGCGCCGGGCGGAGTTCGCAGAAGACTTCGGCGACAAATTTGATTATACAATGCCATCGGAACAACCGACAACGCAGACTCCGAAGAAACGAAAAGACCGGGACCGACATCCTCGGCCCGCGTCTTCCACCGACACCACGACAAAACTAACCACTAGTGCCCCGGTTCCCTCTCAGCCGGTTATTCCACCGCTCCGAACCGAAGACACCGCATTACCCATACCTCCGATACTGGAGGCCACTCCGACGCCAGTTATTGATTTTCCTCCGGATACCAAAACCGAGGAAATGCCCGAGACCATTGCTGTTGATAAGGTCACTCCTGCACGTGGAGCAGCTAGGCCTCCCATGTCCATGTCTATCAAGGCCTACACACGTGCTAAGGCAGCCAGCAAGTCCAAGCATCTTACTGCTAAAACCTTACCTCAGCCTACTCCTGAAACTCAAATCATGTCTATGGCAGCAGATTTAATTTCCCTGATCAGAGGTTCCCAGGCCCATCCTGAGAGAGGATCCCAGCCTCCTCCTGACAAAAGGCCCAGGGTTGAACCCTCTGACCCTCTTCCTTCAGATGAAGATTCTGAGGACTCTGTTCGCTCCGAAAGCCAGGAAGAGCCCTTCCAGACCTATGCGGATTCAGATGCAGAGGACTTTATTCCCTCAGCCTCCCCTCCTGAGGATATTTCTTTTGGGGAAGTTCTGCATTCCATGAGGGAGCATTTCAAGTGGCAAGGCCAGGAATATTCAGATTCCAGAAAGCGCCTTCGAACCTTCCTTAAAAAGCCCCAGCACAGACCCTTAGCTATACCTCCTGTGCTTGATGTTTTGGATGATTTGTACTCTGACTCCAGTGTCACCCCTGATACTCTTCCTCCTGCTCCTGCCAAGCCTGACAGATAGTATAAGGTCCCAGAAACCCATTCTCATTTCTTTAAGGCCCATGCTGTTGATTTAGAAACAATTTCCCAGGGGCCTAAAGGGGTTTCAGCTACCACCTCCAAAAACCCTTTGCCTTCTAACAGGGAAGCAAGGTCCTTAGAGAGATGGGGGAAGAAGGTTTACACCTCCACTACTTTATCTATGAGAGCACTCAATTGTCTCTTTCACATGTTTCAATATCAGGATTTCCTGTTAGATGATTTACAGAAAACATTGGCCTCTCCTAAACCCTTGGATAGGAAGTCTTTGCAGGAGACTGTGCATAATGCTCAACAGGTTAGCAATCACTTTCTACAGTGTGGATATGATGCATTGGAGGCTTCATGTAGGGCAGCTATGACAGGGGTGGTCATTCGTAGACATGCATGGTTAAAAGACCAACCCTTACCAGATCATGTTAAGGCAAAACTTCTTGACGCACCCTTGGAAAAGAACAAGCTTTTTGGTGCTAATGCTAAAGATGTGTTAAAGTCCATTGAGGAAAAAGCCAAGTCAGTTCAGACAGTAAAAGATTTCCTCCAGGTTCAGCCACCCAGATTCAGCAGGAACTGGCCTTCTAAAAACTGGTCCTTTCCTAATCCTGAAAGATCTCAAAGGGGCAAAAACGGGCGTGGCTGAGGAAGAGGACAATACAGAGGATCCTACAGGGGACGACAATGGCAACCAACAAACCAAAGAAGTGACACAGGGGTTTGTCCTGCCCCGCAGGGACAATCTCAATGACTTTCCTCTAGTTCCGCTAACCAAGGAGCAAACAGAAGCTCCTTTGGGCGGAAAGTTATCTCTGTTTTCAAAAAATTGGCACAAACTGACAAAAGACAAATGGATTTTGGACATTATAGACCACGGTTACAGGTTCCACTTTCATACCTTGCCAAGAAAACAAGGCATGCCAAACCTTCCACAAAATCAGGGGGCAGAGGCTATCAAGCAAATTTCTCTGCTTGCACAGATCAAAGCAATAGAAAAAGTTCCACAACAAGAACAAGGTCAGGGGTTTTATTCAAGACTGTTCCTTGTTCCAAGAAAAGAAAGTCAATGGAGACCAATACTGGACTTGTCCGCTTTAAACACTTTTCTCATAGTACCAAAGTTCAAAATGCTGACTCTACAGCAACTCCTTCCCATGCTGGGCAAGGGGTCTTGGCTGATTACTCTGGACCTCAAGGAGGCATACCTGCATGTCCCTATCAGACACAGCTGCAGAAGATACCTCAGATTTCTTGCAGGGCCAGAGCATTATCAATTCTCAGCATTGCCATTTGGCTTATCTACTGCGCCCAGAGTATTCACGAATTGCCTGGCATCAGTAATTGCTCATTGCAGGCTCCAGGGGATTCAAATCTACCCGTACCTGGACGATTGCCTCATACAAGCGGACAACAAACTAACCTTGACAAAAAACTTGAATTATGTCATACACTTGCTACAGGCTCTGGGATACACAGTCAACTTTCAAAAGTCAAGACTTCAGCCATCCCATCAAATAACCTTCTTAGGAGTCAAACTAGACACAGCCTCTCAAATGGCTTACCTGACAGAAGACAAGCAAAAGAAGTTAACCCATTACTTCAAAAGTTTAGCAAAGCTCACCCAGATGACTGCAAGGAGTTTCCTACAGGCCCTGGGTTACATGGCATCCTGCATTCTCCTGGTTCCACTAGCAAGACTACACATGAGAAAGCTTCAGTGGTACTTAAAAAGCTTATGGTCTCAACACAGCAACAACCTAGAAGCAACTATCCCACTCATTCCATGTCTTCAAAAGGAATTTCTATGGTGGGCCACAGCAAGCCAGTCAAACATAGGTATGTCGTTCAAAAAACCTCAGATAACACAGACCATGACCACAGACGCCTCAGACCTTGGATGGGGGGCGCACATGGAGGGCAGATGTATTCAAGGACAATGGTCTCCAAAGGAAACACATCTGCATATCAATCAAAAAGAAATGCTAGCAGTAATGCATGTCATCGAGGCCTTTGGGCAACAACTTCAACAAGGCCACCTATTAATACGGACAGACAACACCACAGTGATGTGGTACATAAACAAGCAGGGGGGCACTCATTCTTACCCCCTTTGCAGACTGACAATGAATCTTTGGGAAAAATCACTGGGTCTAAACATACAGTTACAATCCCAGTTTGTTCCAGGCAAAGACAATGTTCTGGCGGACAGTCTAAGCAGGAATTTCCTAGACCCCCACGAATGGGAGGCTACATCCAGACATCTTCCTCTGACTCACCTCGACATGGGGCAGGCCGGACGTAGACCTATTTGCCTCCCACCTCAATCATCACTTACAAAAGTTCTGCTCAAGGACATATCATCCACAAGCATGGAAAATAGATGCCCTCTCATTCAACTGGAGCTCCCTGATAATTTATGCATTTCCACCTCTGCCACTGATGACCACAGTGTTATTAAAGATCAAAGCAGACAAGCCGAAGGGGATCCTAATAGCTACAGACTGGCCAAGACAACACTGGTACCCACTACTACGGAGCATATGTCACAACAAAACGTGGGCCCTTCCACAATGGCCCCAACTTTTGACTCAACACAACTACAGGACAGTTCATCCCAACATCCAGACGCTACAGCTAACAGCTTGGGAAATCCCATAAATAACCTTGATTTACCTCTCTCCAAGGAAGTTCAGCGGATACTAACAGAAGCCCGCAGACCATCCACCAGAAAAGCTTACTCAGCCAAATGGAAGAGATTCAGCATTTGGAATACCAACAAGGGTCATGATGCATCATTTTTGAGCATTCCTCTCATCCTGGAATACTTGGCAGATATGCTACATAAAGGACTCTCATTCTCTTCCATAAAAATTCATGCTTCAGCTATCTCAGCTAGATACAACACTGACCCACCTGTGTTTTCACATCCTTTGTTAAGGCAATTTCTTAGAGGAATCAAGAATATAAAGCCCCCAAGAAAGGCACCAGTACCAGCTTGGGACCTCAATTTTGTCCTAGAAAAATTGACTGTACCTCCCTTCGAGCCAGCAGCTTCTGTGGATTTACAATTTCTTTCCTGGAAGACAGCTTTCCTGTTGGCCATTACCTCAGCAAGAAGGGTTTCAGAATTACAGGCCTTAATGGCAATACCATCGTTCATAACTTTTCACAGAGACAGGGTCTCCTTACGAACCAACCCTACCTTTCTGCCAAAAGTGGTATCTAGGGTTGCTTTAAGTCAAGCAATTCACCTGCCTACTTTCTTTCCTAATCCTGAGAACAAAGGGGAAAGACTGTTGCATACCTTGGACATACACAGACAACTTCGCTACTACCTAGACAGAACCAAGACCAGTAGGAAGTCTGATCAGCTTTTTGTAGCTTACGCCCCTGCAGTACAAGGAAAAGCAATTTCTAAACAGACAATTTCAAAATGGATTGGACATTGCATCAGATTCTGTTATTCCTTCCATGGAAAGTGTGTGCCAGCCAATGTCAGACCACACTCCACCAGAGCTACAGCCACCTCTACAGCCTTTTTAAGAGGGGTGCCTACAAAAGACATTCTAGAAGCTGCTACATGGAGCTCCGTGCATACATTTTCCAAACACTACAACCTCCCTTTATATTCCAGATCCAGAGCAGGCTTTGCTTCGGCAGTCCTGCAGGGATTGATAGCTACACCATCCCTTTCTTAGAGCATACCACCTCCCCCAGCTAAGCTTTGGTATTCAACCCATATGTTATGACTGCAGTTGCATTCTTGAAGGACATAGTACAGTTTTGTACCTACCATAAATGTAGATGTCCGATAGATATGCAACTGCAGTCGGGTTTTCCCTCCCTCCTTCCCCTCTATGCCTTGGGTCCACTCCTCTCCCTGTTATCCTTAGCTGAGGATATCTGTTATGGTGTATCTGTTTATTGCTTATTTGTTGTCTGGAAACCTATTTTTGTCTTCCAATTTGATTACAACCTTCCTTGGAGGGCACCTGGCATCTGGGGCAAGAAACACTGAAGAAGATGGCGTCGGCTGATGCTTATATACTCCAGCCGCCCTGACGTCGGAGAGAAATGCGACATCAGCCGACGTCGGACCCAGACTTTGGAATCCGGCTGACTGAGGGCTGCCTGAGGCAGGACAAACCCATATGTTATGACTGCAGTTGCATATCTATCGGACATCTACATTTATGGTAGGTACAAAACTGTACTTTCCGAATGGTCACGCTACAGTCCATACTCTCGTTTCTATGGAAGGACAATTGGATGTGCTCAAGCCATCTCAAGGATGTGTACTACCACATAAAGATGGCCAGGCCATCCAGAGAACACCTGCGTTTCCGGCTGGGAGCCAATCGTTATCAATTCTGAGCTCTGCCCTTTGTTCTCATTACAGCCCCCAGAGTGTTCACCAAGTGCATGACAGTAGTCACTGCTCACCTGAGGTGTCTAGGATTCCAGGTGTTTCCGAATTTGGACGATTGGCTCCTTACCTCCACCACCAGGTGAGAGAGACTACTCTGACACTATGCGATCGGCTAGGCATTACAGTCAACTTTGAAAAGTCTGCCTTGTTGCCATCGCAGCATATCGTTTTTATAGGGACAGAATTAGACACATCAACCACCACTCTTCGTCTTCTACCAGAAAGAATTTTTATTCTTCGCCAACACATCATGTCCCTGATATCAAAGAACAGAGCACTAGCTGCAGAGGTATTGACAGTTCTAGGATTGATGGCGGCAGCTATTTTAGCAATCCCGTTAGCAAGGATGCTTATGAGAATCCTTCAGTGGCTTCTATTCACGCAATGGTCTTACCAAGAACTTCCAATGAGTCACATGATCCTGATAACGAATTCCTGAAAGAAGGATCTTCAGTGGTGGTTGATGTCTCTTCATGCTCCCCCCTCCAGTTGCCACTGTGACGATGGAAGCTTCCCTGATAGGGTGGGGGGGGGGACTTTTTTCAGGGAAAGACTGCCCAAGGCACATGGACAGATCAAGAATCACATCTGCATATCAATGTCCTGGAGATGAGAGCAGTACTTCTAGCATTGCAGTACTTTCAGGACTCTTCCTCTAGGGACAATTGAAATACAGACAGACAATATGTCAGTGGTCTGGTACCTGAACAAGCAAGTCGGGACCAAGTCTTATCCCATTTGCTGAGAAGCCCTCTGAGTATGGCAGTGGGCAGTGTCATCCCAGAGCTTTCGGTTAGCAACGCACATCCCGGGCAAATCCAGCATCATAGCGGACAGACTGAGCAGGGCAATTTTATTGTTCCACAAATGGGACCTCAAACGAGATTGCGGACAGGAACTTCCGCAGATGGGGCCAGCCTTCCTGTGACCTGTTCACCAGTCATATCAGCAAATGCAGAAGCTGTTTTGCCCTGATTCCCATGCCAGGTCACTCCCCGAGGGATGCTCTTGTCCATGATTGGCCCCCAGGTCTCCTCTCCACATTTCCACCAATTCCCCTGATACCCAAATTCTTACAGAAAGCAAAGTCACTGGGACAGATGATCATCCTTATAGTCCCTCATTGGCCTCGGCAGATTTGGTTTCCGTTTCTTTACCATCACATTCTGGAAGAACCGTGGATCCTAGACCCAGTTCCAGACTTGTTGACACATCCGTCAGGGGATCTTCATCCATCCTTGCAGACACTGAAGCCTAACCGCTTGGCTGCTCCAATTCCCCGCATAGCCAGGCTCTATAATCTTTCTCATGACACTAGTCAAATTTTGTTGGCTTCCCATAAACCTTCCACTAGAAAATTGTATCATAGTAAGTGGAAGAGAATTTCCATTTGGGCTTCTTCCCACAACATTGACCCTTACAAAGTGCAATTGTCTTTATTTTACAATTCTTGACAGAAATCTTCAACAAAGGAGCAGCGGTTGCTACTGTGTGTGCTATTAGCTGCTATATCTGATTTCTATCTAGGAATCTATGGTTTGAATATTATGGCTCACCAATTATCTAAGGCTTTTCTAAAAGGTTCTTTTCACATGAGGCCTTCAGTGAAGACACCTTACTCCCCCCGTGGAATTTGAATTTTATGTTATCTCACATCATTCTTCCTCCTTTTGAGCTTGCATCATTTTGTGAACTAAAATTACTGTCATGGAAAACTATCTTCTTAGTAGCCATCACTTCAGCCCGCAGAGTGTCAGAGCTCCGAGCCACCTTATATCGACTTCCATGCTGATTAGAGTATCTCTCAGGACAAATCCATCCTTTTTGCCTAAAGTATGTTCTGAGATTAACATTAATCAAGTCATTGAGTTGCCCATTTTCTTCCCTAATCACACCAACAAATTGGAATATATGTTGCACAAACTCGATGTTCATAGACAACTTAGATTTTATTTAGACAGAACAAAAGACATTAGGAAATCAGATCAGCTCTTTGTGTCTTTTTCTGAGGCCAGGAAAGGTAAACCAGTTGCCAAAACAACCCTAAGTGGCTGTCGGATTGTATCACCTACACATATTCTTGTCATAACATGCCCTTGTCTAGTAAGGTGAAGGCTCATTCAATCAGAGCAGTTTCTACCTCTTCAGCCTTTGAAGCCAAATTACCTTTGGACAACATCTGTGCAGCAGCCACATGGTCTAAACCTCACACTTTTATAACTCATTACAAAGTGGGTAAGGCCTTCAGGGACAGGGCTTCATTTGGTTCTACAGTTCTGAAGATTGTACTTCCGTGAGCCACTCAAGATCAGGGTGCTAGGGACGCTACCCATCAGTCAAAAATGAATGGTGAGATTGAACAACTTCACATAAAGAAGTTATGTACTCACCATAATGTTCCATCTCGCCTTCATTCTCACTTCCCTCCCTCCTTCTCCATCCTGGCTGGCAGTTGACCTGGAGGCTGTTTTCATCCTGGTTTTTCAATGGGTCTTCATTCCTAGGCAGAATAATTATTGTACTCCTATATGGTATGCAGCAAACAAGATCTGAGGTAATTCCAGCAGTGCATTGTGGGATACGGGGTTGGGTCTCGAGCTACTTGGAGAACTTTGAGCTTGCTAGTCAGCCGTGTCGGAGCTGAGGATTGGCTCCGAACCCATCAGTGAAGAATGAAGGCGAGATGGAACAACTCACATAGCACGTTATGGTGAGTACATAACTTCTTTTTTTTCAAGTAATGGCTTAATAGTAGAGGTTGTGGTGTACACACTACTCTTCTTGGCCCACTCCTTCCCTCCCCCCATTTCTAAATCCATTCCTAGCCCACTGCTGGCCAATAGGCTGTTTCCTGGTTTCTTAAAGTAATTTTAATGTACTGTTTCAGTTTCTATTCCAACATAATATTCTTCTGTTTACTCTGTCACTACTTTGGCTAGGTCTTCTTGTTAAACATTTACATTTTCCTTTTTAAACACTTTGCTACACTTCCACAGTTAACTTTATTTGCGTTTACTCTTTGCAACCAGATTCTTGGACTTGCTGGTAGATTTTCTTCAAAGGTACCCGCTTCTCACGGCTCAGCCCACTATGCTTGGGTGCACATCACTGTCCCACCCACCCCTGAATACATTATCTTTATAGCTAACCACCCTTTCCCCTCCCCCAAGCACCTACCCTTCCTCCAAATCTCTGTCAGTAGCAACCTACACTGCCCCTCCTACTTTATCCCTCCACTTTCTCCTACCAGTCCTACACTCCACATAACCCACCTGTTGAACCCATTCATACTTCCACATACTTATACACATTACTTTGATGCACATTCATCTCACTCCCCCCACGATGTTAGTCTTTCCTGTTCACTGTTCTTCTATTCCTATCCTACCTCTCCTCATATCATATACAAATTAATCCACTCCATCACCCTCCAACATTTACTTGTTAAACCTTACATGCTGAAACACAATACTTTTCTCACATATCCTCCACACACTTTCCTGCTACCAACCTTACCCTTCCCAAGCTCATTTTCTCCCCACACATCTCTTTATTTCCTAAAACTAAGCATTAAATCACTTCCTTCACCTTTTCAAATCAACCTTACTCTACCATAGCAAAACTTCACATCTTCCTGGTGATATTCGTCTAAATCTTGGTTCTCATAGCAATCCCCGTTTTAACTCACTAGCATCACAAGCAGTACCCCAGCTGCAAAGTATTTATCTTTATTTTCCATCAATATGCATATTATTCTCAATAAAGTAAGTGACTTTTCCACTTCGGTAGCCCAATATTATAACTTTATCAGAAACTTTTCTTAAACCACACATCTCAGATAAAGAATTTCTCCACCCATGTTACAACATCATATGTCTTGACAGAACAACTAAAAAGGTGGAGGTGTTGCCATAGTATACTCCAACAATCTCACCCTATCCTTATGTAACCCTCCTCCATTTCACCATGCCAAACTCTTAACTGCCGACTGTAAACTTAATCACCATAAAACCATAACTGCAGTATATATTCCTCCAGGTGATGATATACCTATCTTAGAATAAAAATCCTCTCCTGGTTTACTAATAACATATGTGATAACCCCCCCCCCCCACTACCAACCAGTAATCAATGAGCTTCAGTCCTTACCACTGGCAACAGTGGGAGACGTTCACTGGGAGGATAACAGGTACACACACAGTATTTCGAGATGCAGCTCTCTACATCAAGTGGAATTTTTCTTAAGAGGACCCAGAGACCACAGTCAGTCCAGGGCTGGTTTCTCCCTCTTCCTGCAGATGCCCAATAAGACTCCCCACTACCATGCTTATAGAATTGAGATCTCGGCTTAGTGACCAAGCCAAAAGTTCCAGCACCCTTTCTGTCCAACTAGTGCTTCGTGTCCCTGCCCAAGTAGCTGACCCACACACTCTTTGAGGTTTGATTTCTACTCACACATGAGCACATATATACTCACAGCTGGGAAAGGCCGGCACAGGTTTACTAGCTGTGCCCTCTTCTGCCCAGACTATAAATTAGTTACCACTGCCACCAGTCATTTCTTATCAGCTACTTTAGGGCCCTTAGCAAAGGGTGTTCAGTGTTACTGTATAGTATTAATACTAATACAAATGGTAGTTTGATCAAGAGTAAGGCTATTAGGAGTGACCCACACAATGTCACCAAATAAATATGCAAGTACTCTCAAAACTCAAATATTTCTACACAGATCAGCCAAAGTGAAAGGTTTAAATATATTTAGTAATAAATAACAGAACAAGACAATACTAAATATATATTCACAGTGACATCAGAGTTCAAAACCACAAGAAATATGTAAAATAACATTGCCGTACAGGCTCACACAAATAAAGAAAAACAAGATCTAAACTAAACTTCACTGTATTCCTGCCTGTATCTAAGAGAATTGTACTATACCCTAAAAAAAAAAGCAAGACAGGTGATATGGCGAATGGTTCTTGTTGTTCTCGTCCGGTCCAAGACAGAATGCTCTGTCTCACTAAGACGCTTCTCAAAATAAAGCTAAAATATTACTACTGGGATAGCTTGCAGAAGAACATCATTTCTAGTCATCTGACTTCTAGTTCTTATGCAGACCCCACCCAGACAAGGGCTTTTGCTCAGATTTTTGGGAAGTGCTTGAAGTCATAAAACAATTGCATTCCTTCATGCTTCCAAAGTAGCAATTAGTTCACCCCAAACATAATACAGAAAGCTTTGTAGTACAGACTCTCAGTCTAGCTGCATTGAAACCCGTCAGCCTGTAAAGTAATTTAATTTCAAATACTTTTCTAAGGTTTGCTGGACTGAAGTTAACCCGCTGGTTTCCTCTGTTAACATATACATTTAAACAGTTACAACAGTGCATGTACATTTCTGTTTTCTTCCAATAAGGCACACTGTGGATACATTTTAAGCACACGCAGTTGTAATACATTTGTAACACAAGCATCATATGGTTTGATATTCAAAAAATAGTAAATAGTTTACAAAATTCCAGCTAGCTGTGCTGGCAGTACCTCCTTTTGTCACATTTCTTCCCCCCTTTGAAGACTCAAGCTAGTTTTTCCAAGTGACACATGAGAAATGTTGCTTGGGAGGGATGAGCCTGTCTGGGAATACATTACCCCATACCCTGTCTCGGATAGAGTGATGTTTATGAAGCTGGAAATTGATGAATGTTGTTAGTGCATATGCTCCACACAAGTTGGGTGTGCGATGGATGAGAAAGAAAAATTTTGGAGCGAGTTGGATGAAGTGGTGATGACTGTACCCAAGGGTGAGAGACTGGTGATTGGAGGAGATTTCAATGGGCATGTTGGTGAAGGGAACAGAGGGGATGAGGAAAAGATGGGTAGGTATGGTGTTAAGCAAGGGAATGCAGAAGGTCAGATGGCAGTGGATTTTGCGAAAAGGATGAACATGGCTGTGATGAATACATATTTTAACAAGAGGGAGGAGCATATGGTGACATACAAGAGTGGAGGAAGATGCACACAGGTGGATTACATCTTATGTAGAAGGGCCAGTCTGAAGGAGATTGGAGACTGTAAAGTGGTGGCAGGGGAAAGTGTAGTTAGGCAGCATAGGATGGTGGTTTGTAGGATGACATTGATGATCAAGAAGAGGAGGATGAGTTTGAGGGCAGCACCAGGGATCAAATGGTAGAAATTGAAAAAGGGTAATTGTGAGGTGATGTTCGGGGAAGAGCTAAGACGGGCACTGGGTGGCAGTGAAGAGTTACCGAATAGCTGGGTAACTACAGCAGAGCTAGTAAGAGAGATGGCTAGAAAGGTGCTTGGTGTGACATCTGGAAAGAGGAAGGAGGACAAGGAGAACTGGTGGTGGAATGAAGAAGTACAGGAGAGTATACAGAGAAACAGGTTTGCGAAGAAGAAGTGGGATTGTCAAAGAGATGAAGAAAGTAGACGAGTATAAGGAGATGAGGTGCATGGCTAAGGATAAGGCTATGAAGAGTTGTATAAAAGGTTGGACACTAAGGAGGGAGAAAAGGACCTGTACTGATTGACTAGAGAGAGGGACCGAGCTAGTAAAGATGTGCAGCAGGTAAGGGTGATGAAGGATAATGAGGGAAACATACTCACAAGTGAGGAGAGTGTGTTGAGCAGATGGCAAGAGTACTTTGAGGGGTTGAGGAATGAAGAGAATGAGAGGGAGAGAAGGTTGTATGATGTGCGGATAGTGAATCATGAAGTGCAGTGGATCAGCAAGGAGGAAGTAAAATAGCTATGAAGAGGATGAAGAATGGAAAGAAAGGCTGTTGGTCCAGATGACATACCTGTGGAAGCATTGAGGTGTTTAGGTGAAATGGCAGTGGAGTTTTTAGCTAGATTGTTTAATGAAATCTTGGAAAGTGAGAGGATGCCTGAGGAATGGAGAAAGTGTTTTGGTACCGATTTTTAAGAATAAGGGTGATGTGCAGAGCTGTAGTAACTACAAAGGGATTAAACTTATCAGTCACAGCATGAAGTTATGGGAAAGAGTAGTGGAAGCTAGGTTAAGAAATGATGTGATGATTAGTGATCAGCAGTATGGTTTCATGCCAGGAAAGAGCACTACAGATGCGATGTTTGCTCTGAGAGTGTTGATGGAGAAGTACAGAGAAGGTCAGGAGTAGTGGCATTGTGTCTTTGTGGATTTGGAGAAAGCGTATGACAGGGTGCCTGGAGAGGAGTTGTGGTATTGTATGAGGAAGTCGGGAGTGTCAGAGAAGTATGTAAGAGTGGTGTAGGATATGTACGAGGGTAGTGTGACAGCGGTGAGGTCTGTGGTGGAAGTGATAGATGTTTTTAAGGTGGAGGTGGGATTACATCGAGGATCAGCTCTGAGCCTTTTCTTATTTGCAGTGGTGATGGACAGGTTGACAGACGAGATCAGACAGGAGCCCCCGTGGACTATGATGTTTGCAGATGACATTGTGATCCGTAGTGAGGGTAGGGAACAGGTGGAGGGAGACCTTGGAGAGGTGGAGATATACTCTAGAGAAAAGAGGAATGAAGGTCAGCAGGACTAAGACAGACTATATGTGTGTGAATGAGAGGGAGGATAGAGGAATGGTGAGGATGCAGGGAGTAGAGTTGGCGAAGGTGGATGAGTTTAAGTACTTGGAATCAACAGTTCAGAGTAATGGTGAGTGTGGAAGAGAGGTGAAAAAGAGAGTACAGGCAGGATGGAGTGGGTGTAGAAGAGTGTCAGGAGTGATTTGTGACAGACGAGCACCAGTAAGAGTGAAAGGGAAGGTATACAAAGGGTAGTGAGAACAGCTATGTTATATGGGTTGGAGACAGTGGCATTGACAAAAAGGCAGGAGTCAGAGCTTGACGTGGCAGAGTTGAAGATTGAAGATATTAAGATTTGCAGTGGGTGTGATGAGGATGGACAGGATTAGGAATAATTATATTAGAGGGTCAGCCCAGGTTGGAAGGTTTGGAGACAAAGCCAGAGAAGGAAGATTACGTTGGTTTGGACATGTGCTGAGGAGGGATACAGAGTATATTGGGAAAAAGATGCTAAGGATGAAGCTTCCAGGTAACAGGAAAAGAGGGAGGCCTTAGATTAGGTTTATGGATGTGGTGAGAGAGGACATGCAGGTGGTTGGTGTGACAGAGCAAGATGCAGAGGACAGGAAGAAATGGAAACAGTTGATCTGCTGTGGCAACCCCTAACGGGAGCAGCTGAAAGAAGAAGATACCCTGTCTTGAGAGCCCATCTGCATTGGCATTGCTAACCCAATTGCAGTGTTGCACTGTCCTATATTATTTCTGCAACCCTACGCTCCATTGTAGTAGTTTGGGATTTTGCTGGCTGTAGCCATAGATAACTCTCAGACTCCTCCTGCCAATACTGAGCACAAGGGCCTCTCTATCATGGTAAGGTTTCATCATGATAACATGGTACAGTTTGTGCCCCTGTCTCCTGCTTAGCAGTTCTGCCAAGTAGTTAATATCACTGACCTTCCTTACGACTTGTGTCTGACAGGAATGAGAACCATAACCTGCACCCCCACAGCATACTCTCTGGCTCGAGCATTCCTGTCACAGCAGAGCTTTTTCTGCTCTTGGGCTCCTGCCGGGTTCTTCTGGACCAGCCATTGATTTCACTGAGCCTTGTCCTGAGGTTTAGGACATATACCACAACAGACTCCTTGTGGAATTCACACTCACCCTCCCACTCATCACAAATCATATCTAGAGGCCCCCTCACCATATGCCCATACAGCAAAACTCAAAGGGTGAAAAAACCTGTGGATTCTTGGGGCACCTCTCTGTAAGCAAACAGATGGGGCAAATATTTGTCCCAGTCCCTCTTAAACTGGTCTACAAATCCCCATAGCATGGTCTTTAGTGTAGAGTTTAACCTCTGCATGGGACCATTAGTCTGGGGATGGTAGGGGTGGTCTTTAGGTGCTACACCCTACAGTGCTTCCACAGACAAGTCAGCATGTCTAACATGAAATTAGCACCGCTGTCAGTCAGTATTTTGTTCTGGGAAACTTACTCTGCTGAAAATCTCTAGCAAAGCATTTGCCACTTTTTCTGCCTCAATGGAGGACAGGGCCACTGCTTCAGGGTATCTGGTAATGTAGTCTACTACCACTAGGATATAGTTCTTTCCTGTGGAACTTGGGGTACTCAGCAGCCTCACAGTATACATAGCTACCCCCTGAAATGGCTCCTTAATCGCAGGCAAAGGCACCAAAGGAGCTTTGAACTTTTCTCCTGTCTTGCCTAGTTTTTTGCACTGATTACAGGTCCTGCAGTACCATGCCACATCCCTGGAAATCCCAGGCCAATAAAAGGTCTGTATAGTATGTCTCTTTGTACACTTCATGCCCATATTGCCTGCAAATCGATGTCATGAGCTAAGGCTCGAAGTGCCAGATGGTAGGCTGTGGGCACTACCAACTGCTGTATTCTCTAGCCCTCCCTCAGGGGTCCACTCTCTATAAAGTAACCCTTTGTCCTAGTATACAGATTCCCCCTTTCCTTGAGAATCGGGTGCCTCCCTAGCTACCTCCCTCAAGCCTTGTAATGTAGTCTATCCCAACTCTTTGTAACCCTTTCCAGCTCCCCTTCCACAGGAAGTAGGGCAGTATTCATAACCTGAGCCTATGCCCCACAGTAGGGTTGTGATAGTGAGGAAAAGAGTGCAATCAGACAGCAGTTGCAGGACAAAATAAACTTGTGTTTATAGTGGGTGACTTGAATGCACATATCGGGACAGATTAGGATATGGGGACTGCCTGGGTCTACATGGGTGGGGCAACAGGAATAAAGGAGAAGCCATTCTAGACTTCTGTCTGGCAAATGGCTTGATAGCCAACACATAGTTCAAAAAGGGAGAGAGTCACAAGATCACATACAATAGTAGTCAACATGCAACTCAGTTAGACTTCCTTCTAGTAAGGAAAAGGCACTGGGGTAGAATCCATGATTGCAAAGTCATCCCAGTGAAACAGTCGGCCCACAGCATAAACCACTACTTGCCACAAGCAGTGGTCAGAGAAGGCTCTAAGGTAAACAGAGACCAGGCTGAAGACCTGGAAGTTGACTGGAGAGAAAGTACAACAGTTCAAGGAATTACTCAGGGCTCTAGCACCCCAAGAAGAGGAGGAAATAAGTGGAGTTGAAGAATGGCAGCACCTAAAAACAGCAAGTGTTAGGACTAAAGAAAAGATGTGTGGCTGAGCCAGGTATAGAAATAAGGTACATAAGGAAAGCTGGTGGTAGAATGCAGAAATCCAGGAAGTCATCAAAAGAAAGGAGTGCAGGAAGACGTGGGAGATAGAAAAGTCTGGCCAGGCTAGGAAGGACTACTGGTTGGCTAACAAAGAAATTGCAATAACAAAGAATAGGGCATCAGAGGCACACTGTACCAGCTTCTGGAAAGTGACTCAGTAAGGGGCACAAAGGAACTATATCAGGTTGTAAGGCAAAGACAGAAAGATAAAGAAGATAGACAACCTTCATAAGGGATGCCAGCAACAACCTGCTCACCAGTCCAGAGGACATCAAAGGCAGAAGGAAGGAGTATTTCCAGCATTTTCTGAATGAGGAAAACCCCCCACCAAAGCTGTACTGCCCCAGAAACAGCCTACAATGAAAAAAGATGAGGAGCCCACCCTAGAAGACATAAGAACAGCACTAAGGAAGATGAAGTTAGGGAAAGCAGCAGGCTCAGATGAGGTCACAGCAGATATGATAAAGATGTGTGAGATAGGGAGAAATGGCTCCTGAGGGTACTAATAGCAGTGTGGAGAGAGAGGCATATCTCAGATGACTAGAGAATAAGCATACTTGTGCCAGTGTACAAGAACAAAGAGGACATCCACAACTGTGGGCAGTACAGAGGCATCAAACTTTTATCACATTGCATGAAAGTTCTGGAGAGGGTGATTGATAAACGGATATGCAAAGTAAGTAGAATGTAAGATAAATGAGCAGTTTGGATTCAGATCAGGATGCAGCACAAGTGACCCGATGTTTGCATTGAAACAGATACTTGAGAAGAAGCTAAAGATGAGGAGAGAGTCCAACTGGCCATTCCTAGACTTGGAGAAAGCATATGACAAGGTCCCAAGAAAGCTGATCTGGGCAGTACTGCTGTGGTTTGAAGTCCCAGAAACATTGGTAGAATTAGTGCAGGCTATGTACAAGGACCCATTGACTCACATACTAACAGTGTTCAGCCTCACAGATGAGTTCCCAATGGGAGTGGGTGTACATCAGGCTTCAGCTCTTGAGCCCATTGCTATTCATAGTGGTGATGGACTACATTAGCAAGTAAGTTGGAGGAGACAGATCAACAAAGCTGCTGTATGCAGATGATGTGACAGTTCAGGCAGACTGAGCTTGAACTTCAGCAAAGGATAAGAGAATGGAATGCAAATCTGAAGGCACATGGGATGAAACTAAACACAGATAAGATGGTGGTAACGGCAGCAAATTGGGGAAATTAGAAGAAGCTGAGAACAGAGATAGAAGGGAACATGTAAACAGCTTCAAGTATCTGGGAGAGGTAGTTGAGAAGGGTAGTCTGAAGAGGTCAAAGCTAGAGTCAGAGGGACTGCAGCCAACTGGCATAGAGTATCAGGTGTAATCTATGACAGAAAAATACCAAAGAAGCTGACAAGTAAGGAGTACAAGACAGTGGTGCAACCAGTACTACTGTATGGTACAGAAACATGGGCAGTAAAGGCAGAACAGTTGAAGAAGCTAGAGGTAATGGAAATGAAGTGCCTGAGAAGGGTGGTAGGATGCACACTGTGGGACAGGCAAAGAAATGAGGACATAAGAGCAGAAGCCAAAGTAGCTCTGATTGCAGAAAAGATCAAAGAGAACAGATTACAGTGGTTTGGGCAGATGTGTAGAAAAGCAGAAGAGAATCTGGTGAGGAAGATTTGGGACAGACAGGAAGAAAGTGAGGACGTCCAGCAAAGAGGTGGATGGATTGTGTGAAAGAAGATCTGTGACAGTCAGGCATCAGTGTTGAAGAAGTCAGGAGTGTGGCACTGAATTGAGAGAGTTGGCGACAGTTAATACGATACCCTGACCCCATGTAGAAAAATGGGAAAAAAGGGAGCTGATGATGATCTTTACACCTCTTGTTCACAGTCATCCCTAATACAGTATGCTGATGACCCCACAGTCATCATCACTTCTGACTCCCTCTCTGACCTACATATCCTTACACAAAAATCAATAGTCAGCTCGTACTGATCCCCAAATAGACTAAACTTCTACTTTTCCTCCCCAAATCCACAGTCAGCATTATATCCCTTAACAACACAATCACTAAGGTCGAAACCCATACTAAGCTTCCTGGTGCCATCATAGATGACCAACTTAAATTTGATCTTCATGTGTTCCATTGTATCAGGAAAACCCATCAAAAATTAGGCATACTATATAGAAATAAAAAGTCCCTATCAAATGAATCACGACTGTTGCTTGCCAACACTTAACTCCTCCCTAATATCTTCTGTAGTTCACAAATCTTAACTAATTTACAATCCAGTTTCCTTATTAAACTTGAAACCACATATAATAAAGTAGCTAGATTTGCTGCAAACCAGCCATCTAAATCGCATCACTGACTTGCTCTCAAGATACTAAACTGATTAGAATTCTGTCATCATATCTTCTATTTTCTCAACTTGCTAGCATCCATTCCATCCTATACAAACCCTTCTGCCCAGACATCTCCTCTTTAGTCACCCTCTATACCCCCCACCTAGAACTCTTAGGAGCTCTAATCAATATCACCTACAATTTATAAACCTAAAAGATCTGAACAAACACTTTATAGCTACTTACTGGCCCTGTAATGGAACAAGCTTCCCATGTCCCTAAGATAAGTAAACCAGGGTCATGAATTCAAGAAAGCTCTAAAAGATTACCTGAATACTACATGGACATGTCATTGTAAAAATCCTCGCTGAACTCTTTACCCTCTACCCCACCCCACTACTCTCTCTTTTCTCATTCTCCTTTTTAAACATTCTCTCAATTCCTACCTTATCAACTCCCATTTAGGTCAGTTAATTCCTTATTTTGCTCCTCTTTCCTCTTCACTTAACCTCCCTTCTCGCATAACCTTCCCGTCCCATCTTGACCACTTACTAATTACCTAATTCTTCTCTGATCCTATTTCCCTACATGTTCACTTATTAAATCTTCAATACTAACAGCAGTCTACATTATTTTTTGAACTCCCTTTTATTAACAGGATCATTTCTTTGCACTCCATTGCAACTATTGTTTCTTAATATTTATGTAATAATTTTCTATATTTAAATCTTGTGACAAGGCTGCATTTATACTGCTCTTTGTACCTCTGCTCATATGAAATGTCTATAAAATAGACGTGTCAAATGTTTTTATCTGTAATGTTTGAGTGTCGTACTGTTGTATTTACTAACTTGTATTTTACTGTGGAGCTTTTCTACCCAGGCCTCCTCTGAAAAAAGGGCTTTAGCTCAGTCAAACTATCCCGGTCAACAAATAAACCTGTAAATGTTTGCATTGATGACATTAGTGATACCTACATTTAGGTATGTCAGTATACCCATAAATACATATAATATCCCTTCCTCTCTTTGTGTGTAAGCCCCCCCCCCCTTTACCTTTGGCACAGTATATTTAGTCTGTCTTCCTACCCTTTCTCCAAGACTCTTGGATATCTTTTTAGACCCTTATCCTTCTCTCTTCTTCAAACCATGCCTGTGCTTTAACTTTTGAAAAGGGCAGCATCACATCCTTCATCTTATCTATAAAGTTTGAGTGTCATACTGTTGTATTTACTAACTTGTATTTTACTGCCCTACCCTGCCCCTAATTCCCACCCACCCCAGTACTCCTACATTTATACCGCTAGTAAACACACCCCTATCCTATCCACTCCGATCAGATTGATAACATCATAAACTCATCCAAACCTCTTTATTGTACAACACACCCACTAATTAACTAATCTACCTCCTCCCCTATTTACTTAGTTATACTACTACTCCCCACCTGTACCTATAATCTACTTCTCATCCCTTTGCTCACCTCCCCAATCTTTAAAATGTGTACAACTTTCATCCCTTCACAACTTAAACTACTTATCTGCTTATCACTTTTATCTTCTCTTGTAACTACTTACCTCTTAACATCCTAACAATACCCACTTAACTCTACTCTTCATTTTCCCTCTAAATACACCTCTACACCTATATCACCTGTTTCTCCTACCTTCTTAAATCTCACCACTCAACCTAACTACCTACTAGCCAAATACCACAGACTAGCACACTTCAAGTTAAGCAAAATAAAAACTAGGAAACTATTTGACTGTTTTTACAGACTTCTCCAACCAAAATATTTTAAACTCCTCCACTCACTATTGGATGGAGATATTCATCCTAACCCTGGCCCACACCATACCAATATCAATGCCTACATAAAACAAGACAAAACTACTTCTCTGTCATCTTCCATACCTACCAACTCTCTCTCTATTGCCCATCTCAACATACAAAGTATTTGTAACAAAATTACTCAAGTCCATGCCCTTCTAGATGTCCATCAATTTGATATTTTATGTTTAACTGAAATGTGGCTTAAGCCTACCATTAAAGACAATGAAATCACTCCACCCAGGTATAACATCATTAGACTTGACCGCACTACCAAAAAGGGAGGAGGAGTAGCAATTCTCTATAAAACACAATTCCAAGTTAGTACTATAAATCTGACTTGTACCCTAGATAATAATGCTGAAGTAATCAGCTCCAAACTTCAAGTCAACACTAGTAAAGCCATAAATATAATTTGTGCATATCTCCCTCCAGGAAATAACATTAACACTCTCAAATGTATCCTTAGTTCACTCTCCACCAACCTCCCTCAAGAAACATTAGTCCTAGGCGACTTCAATATTGATTGGTATTCCTGTAACAATACAAACCCCCACCTCCCATATAAACCTATATGGCTTCATACAACTCATTAATAGTCCTACTAGTACTAATAAAACCAACAATAATGAAACCATCTTAGACTGAATCCTTACTAATACCCCCCAGCAAACCTACCAATCAGGTACCCTACCAGATGACCTAAGCGACCACTCGCTAACATATGTCATTAGACATAAAACCAACCTAATCTTACCTACTACCTACAGAACACTATGCTCAAAAAAGCAATTTAACGTTGAACATTTTCAAACTTAGTTAAGACTATGTAATTGGTCCCCACTAAAATATCTCCCACTTAATGAAGCAGTAGAATACTTCAATTCCACATTCTTATGTATCCTTGATCACCATGACCCTAGTCATACTATTAGAACCAAAGCTAAAGTAGCTCCCTGGCTGACCAATAATACTAGGCAAAAAATCATTCTCAGAAACAAATCTTGGGCTAAATGGCGTACCACAAAGAATCTAACTGACTGCCAATACTTCAAGGAGCTTAGAAACAGTACAAAAAAAGCCATCCTGACAGACAAAAAAAACTATTACCTTCAATTACAACAAACCTCCAAAAATGAACCTAAAAAATTCTGGGCCAGTATTAATAATCTTTTATCCCCAGGTCAGTCTATCACACCAAACCCTCAGGACTCTAACCCAGACAATCCCACACAAATAGCCAATAACTTTAATTCTTTCTTCACTAATACTATCCAAACTCTTGCTAGTCACCTATCCCCTGACACCTCTAAGCTACTCTTACCTACTGGTAATACTCCTCCTTCCCTTCACTTACAACCTGTATCTACCTCCTTTGTCTCATCACTGCTCCAAAAACTAAAACCTACCACCCCCTCTGCAGACAAACTTCCTGCAGAATTCTTGCAAATAGGAGCCAAAGCCACTGCCTGTCCCATTACTATTCTGATAAATAGATCTATAAATGAAGGAATTTTCCCTTCTATCTGGAAGATATCTCACATCATCCCACTACACAAAGGGGGGGGGAACTCTAATGACTTCTCAAACTTTCGCCCCATAGCACTTCTATCACCTCTAGCTAAAATTATGGAAAAATGTATCCATAAACAACTACTTAACCACCTTCTCCATAACAACCTACTTGCTAACTGTCAACATGGATTCAGACCTTCCTACAGTACTACCACTGCTTTACTCTTTTACCAACTCCATCAACTACAACAACAATTGTCTATCATCTTCAGTCTTCATTGACTTATCTAAAGCTTTCGACATGGTCAATCATAAACTTCTTCTGCACATACTAAATTCTCTCTCACTTGATACCCCTTCCTTAACTTGGTTTACATCTTACCTAGAAAACCGTCAGCAGGCAGGACTCTGGAAAAATTCACTATCTAATCTCCTTCCTACCTCTTTAGGTGTACCTCAAGGCTCTATCCTAGGCCCCCTTCTATTTTCTATCTTTATTAATGACCTCCAGTCAGCTATCCCTAACACTACCTGCATACAATATGCAGATGATTCTACTATAATCTGCAGTGCTACCTCTCAAACTGAACTCCAGTCTCTTACCCAAAAAGCCTTTTACCACTGTTGAACAATGTTTATCAGACCGTTGCCTTCTCAACCCCAAGAAAACCAAATTGTTACTGTTCTCACCTACCCGTACGTCTACCCCACTTAACTTCACTCTCACTTCCACTGATAGCACTCTCATTTCTCCAGATTCAACTACAAAATTACTAGGAATAACTGTTGACAATAATCTAAGCTTTGACTCTCACATCAACAACACAATAAAATTAGTTAACAAAAAAAATGGATCCCTTTACAGAATTAAACCCTTCCTTACACCTGAAACAAGAACCACCTTAGCCAGATCTCATCTTATCTCTACTCTTCTATATGCTTCCCCCATTTACACTAATCTCTCCAAAAAGAACCTCAAGAAACTTGCTACATCTTACTATAATATTGCTAGATTTGCTACAGGATCCCAGTTTAAAACTCACCACTGCCTGAACCTAAGACAACTAGGTTGACTTGAACTTCCCAACAAACTAATACTTCAACAGCTCTTAATAGCTCACAAAATTCTATATCAAGCAACTAAAATACCAATACTGTCTAACCTCATTTCACCATACAATAACATGAAACACCTACGTTCTTCAAACAAACTACTGTTTTATACTCCCAAACCAAATAACTCTGCAGGCGACTGCCTCTTTTCCAACTCTGTTGGAAAAATGTGGAACAAACTACCCTCTGATATCTCATCTTTGTCCGCACTACCACTTTTTAAAAGACAACTGAAAATGCATCTCAATAATCACTGGCTTTGTTCCTGTACCAACCCAGATTAACTTTCCTTCTTCCTCTCTCTCTTTTCTTCTACCATAATTACTTTCATTCTCTTCTCCGTATATCCTTGATAGCCATCCCAAACTATTTCATTTTTTAAAACATTTTATTATTTCTCTTTTGTTTTTGCTCCTATCATATTTGTATATTACATATATTAACTAACTCTGTTTTGCCTATTGCTCTTTAAACTTGTAATAACCATTGGAGCTTTTCTCCCCGGGCCTCTACTGAAAATGGACATATATCCAGTTGGACTAGCCCGGTCAACAAATGTAAAATAAAATTAAATAAAAAATAAATCTTAATCCCTTTTTTGTCTTATTTCTCCATTTTCAACATTTCTGCCAGGCTAATTCTTTTGTTTTCTATTTTCCCTGTGCTCAGTTTCCTGCATACCTTCCCAATTTTTTTACTGCCTGTCACAATTTTTCTCAGTCTTTGCCTCCCATCTCATTCCCACACTGCCCACTCTACTACTGCTCTTTCTCTTTATCTCATTATATGTCCAGCATTCATCACCACAACTTACTTGTTGTCATCTGCCTAGAATCTGAAATATTGATGTCTCACTTTCTGCCTTCTTAACTCTCTTCAGCTCTTCCATCATCAATACAAAGAAATAGGGGGAAACAGATACTCAACTGTATTCCTCTTTTCACACTTCCCTCTTTAAATTTGACCACATTCACCAATACATGTACTTTCAGTTTATTTTATAGTGTTTTTATCTATTAACTAACATTCACCTCTTATAGGAATCTCTGCATAGAGCCCGACCATACAATATCTAAAGCTTTTATATTAAATAACTTGGCCCTGGCTCCTCTCCTTTTTTTTTTGGTCCCTTCTGTCTTTATTACCATTACTAAGCAATGATGTGCTGATGGTTTCCCTATCATAGCCTTGCATATTCCCCACTGTGATTTTGATAAAAATAACCAACACTCCTGCAAACATCTTTACAACTGCATTAATTAGAAAAATTGTTCTACAGTCTCCAGCGTGATCATCTTATTCCCCTTGAGCATAATTACCACTGCTTACCCACACTCCTCTAACTTTTCCTTCTACTGTCCCTTTAAGAATAGATCACAGTTCCTCAAACACCTCTTCCTATACTATTCTATACAACACTCCGAAACCTTTCCTTACCACGACTGTTGTCCTGTTTTGTTTTAGATGTGCCACTGTTCCTCCAATCTGTTTGTCTTTCTCTTATAGTTTTGACCATTGTACAGAAAGCCTTTTCTTTATCTTCTCCTTCCTGGAGGTTTTACTGTCTTGTTTCCATTGCATCTTTGCTTCTGTGGTCTTTCAGCATCTTGCCTGTAGCTTATCTCTCCTTGTGCCAGAGTCATGTCTTCACTCCCAGCTCCATTCTGGCCTTATCTTTTTAGTTGCTTAATCTCTTCTATTTCTTTTCACTTCTCCTTTATTACACCTTGTTCTAACTTGGAACATGCCTAAATTCCTTTTCCATCTTCCTACTCCATCCTCTCACATTTTCTGTCTTGTTCTGATGTGTAATCCTCACCATTATCCCATTTCACCATACTATAACTCACCAATATATTTGTCTCCCATCACTCTCATAAGCCATCAACCAGCACTGACATTACATTGCCTTACTGAATTCTAGCTGAAGCTGCTCCTTACCCTCCAGCCTCACATGTACACACTAATCAGTTGCAGCATCTCATGAGCAAACTTAGAACTGGTATCGATTTCCCTCTGCTTGTCAGTGACCCCTCATGCATCCCATGTAACAAGAACCAGTTGTAGGTTTTCTTCCTAGTATCTAAACTAAATGTAAATTCTCTTGTGTACTCATTCTTGGCCCTCTACACATTTTAAGCCATTCTGCATTCCTTCAACTTTTGTCTCTGACAGATATGCCTATACTCCATACACCCCATACAAAGATGTCTGTAAATATTGCCTAATGTCTCCCTGTTTGCTTTCCCCAAACCATCCTTCTCTTTCTGTAATGCAAAAAAAGTGAACAAGAAGCATCCTAGTTCACCTTATAAAAATACCCTACAGCTGTTTTGTCCTGAAACTGTGTGTACTACAGTTACTCAACTTCCTGCCTCACTACTTTTCAACACATCTCCTCTTAATCAGGCTAGCAACCATTTTTCCACCTGCCCTCAAGCAGACCTCTATGCATGTTCATAATAACCCCTTAACAACTTTAACCCTCAGTTTCATCATGAAACATAATCACTTCACACTCATTTTTTTGTCTTTGTCTCACCCTACATCTTAATAGGATTACTCATTCCCCATATTCCATGTAAGAAACAATTCCTTTATCCATACCCTTCTTCCCAAGGACAGTTTGGTATTCCCAAGCTCCCTGTATTGTATTTGCAGGAGATGGACTAATGTTCTTGGGTATAAAGAATACAAGGATATTCCCCTGGGCTATGGGATACATTGACAGTTTGCTGTTCTGACACACCTCCTCTCAGTTGCTGTTATTCACCTCAATAGCTTGTCTTCACCTGCTCTTCCAAGTCCCCTTACTTTACATCATTGCCTGTCCAATACTTTGCTGTGTTATATTCCCTCCAGAGACTCTGCTGCTCCTCCAGTTTGCACACCCTGTTCTGTAACAACTCCTTTCTTGTCTATATCACTGACAGTGTTCTAATTTATCCACTCCCTGCACATTGCTTAATACAGTTGTTATCATCTTAGTATTCCCATTCTTACTAGTGGCCCTAAAAAAGGTATATTCTTAACAATTCTTTCCAAAAATAATACCCATATCTCATCCTTTCTATACTTGCTCTCTGTTCCTCTGTCTCACCTCAATGCAAACTTTCCTTCCCCTTAGTTATCTTCCTGCATGATATTTCCCAAAACATTTCAACTGTTTACTTCATTAATCCTGCAGATGGCCTTCATATGCCCACTGACACAACCCCATCAAGATGCTTTTCATTTGCTTTGATTATTATACTATTTAGTATGTTATGCTTTCTTTGCCCGTGTTTATAATTTACTGTTATATATATTTTTAATGTGTATAACCCCTTTTCCTTGTCCTTCTATTTACAGTTCCTTCCAAATCCTTTGAGTTTCTTGGCAGCAAAGTCTTATGCTGTATGCACACAAAAAAAAGTGTACACCTTTTAGACCAGCTACTGCACAAGAAGGGACAAAAGGAGGTGTGTCAATTCACATCAAAAATAGACACACCTCAAGGCTGGTCAAACAGTATGACATGCTTGAGTTTCACATCCAAATTACCATAGGGAAAGTCTCATACCATATTTCTGCAAGCTGTTAGTCTCCCTCTGAACCAGGAAATCCATACCTCACATAACGTATACTTAAACATATTGGAGACACTTGTCATTCAGCCCAGCACCATAGTCATGGATGACTTTAACTTGTCCACAATAAATGGAATCTTTCCTGACCCCAGAGATTCCTGGACTTAGTAAATGCAAATATCCTGAATCAGCTAATATATATATATATATATATACATACATACATATATGCCCAGCAGGGGTGTTATCTTTGACCTAGTCTTACAAATCTGGGAGAATATTGCATGTGGAGGGGGGTGCAATATCATTGCATGTCAGTTCGAACAATAAAGCTATTTCCTTTGAAGTAAAAGTGAAATCTAGGACACCAGCTAACCATGGGACCTTTAGGAGTTATTGTAAGGCATTTGTCTTCTAAGTGACACTCCAGCAGTATTTCAAGCCCCACCCCCACCCCCCAAACCTTGAAAATACTGCTGCCTGTGTGGAATTGTTCATGAAAAAACTGTACAATCATATTAATGGTTGCATAGAGACAGCTGTACCAATCTGGAACAAGCAAAGGACTAACTCAAGAACAAGCCACCTGGTGAAATTCTAACATCAATAGATTGTATAAATATTGTGGCAAAATTTAGAAGTGAAATACCCAACAAGGAAACCCCTTCATCAATCTGAACAGCAGTTCAGGGGTCTAATTAAGTGTAGGAAAGTCAAATTTGAGATAAGAATAGCCTCCACAGACCAAGGACAATCACCAAGTATTCTTCAGCTATGTCCACAACCCCAACAGCAATAGTGTGCTGACTTGGTTGTAAATAGTCTTCTATACTGACCTGGAAGTTGTAGCAAATCTATAGGTGAAAAATCTTTCTCCACTTTTGTCCCCCTGTCCCTCCCAGACACCTCTCAGGAAATAAACTTAGCTATAACTCCCCCAACTATCTATAGGGAACAGGTCCTCAATATATTTGCTAGGCTAAGAACACTACACCGATGCACCCAGTTATATCCCAAGATGTCTCCTTAATACCATAAAACAATCTTAACCATAGCCTCAAGACAGGCTTTGCACCAAGCAAGTAGAAGATTGTAGCTGTCATCCCTCTGCACAAGGATGGACCATCTATGGACCTGCAAGTCTGACTAGTTTCAAATGCAATGCTGTGGAAAAACATTATAAAAATGACATAGGAAACCATCCACGCTGGATCCAGTCCAGTTTGGTTTTGACAAGTGTAGGTCATGCCTGCTGAACCTGGTGGACTTTGAGAAGGTCACCAAAGCAATGGATAAGAAAAAATGGTGCACTGCCTAACTTGACCTGGCCAAAGCTTTCAACACAATACCCCACTTGGCCATTGTAGACAAAATTAAGTATGAATCCCTATGTCACCAGCTCGATGTCTCAAAGACTGTGCAGATCAGTATGTGTGTACACCTTTAAGAAGTGTCTTAGTCAGTAATTACATGCCTATAAACACTGAGCACATGTGAAATGTGAGTGCCATTTAGAGTGAACAGCCAGAGTGTGAGCATAGAAGTATGTAGTCAGTTTGTTTAAATTCAATGTTTCTACTGTACATCCTGATGTATTTGTATTCAATAAACTACTTAAATGAACGCCCAAGCCTCAACATCATCTTAATGTATATAAGAAGAGTGACCAACATGGTGTCAGAATGGGATCCATAGTTACAGCCATGATGCAACCAGTTAAAGTTGGAGGAATATATAGGAGTGAATCATCCCTACTTAAACTACTTGCAAAACAGGTCAGAAACAAATTTCAGGTACTAAAACCTGCTTAAATGATTTATTTTGCTGTAAATATAAGATGAAGCACTCAGAATGCTCAAAATGAATTTCTTATTAAATGAAATGTCCAAAACTGTGACATAGTGATAAAAATATTCAAAATAATTACAAACATGTTTGAAACAATTTCCAAATCACATAAAATGTACAAAAAAGGGAAAAATTACCGTATTTTTTCACTATATAGTATTTTTTTTCTTATTAACTAAAGCTATTCAAAATATCTGAGGTCTGCAAAGTGTGTGCAGTATTACAGTGCATTTATTTCACAAAGTACAATTCTTTCAAAGAGTTTCTTGTGCATTTGATTATTACAAATACTTGGTGTGTGTGAATGTTTGTACATAATTACAAGAGCCAGTTTGCATTGTGTTTTAGTATAATCTGTGGGCATGACAGAAGGATTTTGCAGACCTGCACTCCTTGTGTTTGATAACAATATTGCAGAAAATTGTACAGTGTTTGAGCAGGAATATATTTTCGTACAGGCTGCTTTTTCTGATAAAGACACGTAAAACAGCATTTATTTTGCTTAGCCTAGCTTAGCTTGTTCAGAGGCCATTGAAAGAGAGCATTCATTTGTGTTTTTTAGGGGAGAGGGAAGACTGTCATATAGTGGTACCGGCTGAAACAAGGGAAGACCCTGAATGCTTAAAACGTAAATTTAGAGAAATGTGTAACTCCCAAATGAATGTTACAATGGAAAGGCACTTATTTTTCAAAAGGGATCAAAAACCTGATGAAACTTTTGCAGCATATATAACTGACTTGAAACAAAACTAAAACATGCAGATGTGGTGATTTGAGATGCTTCTCAAAACTCTATCTACCCTCAACCTAAACTCCCTCACTATATCATGGTTCAGCAGCTATTTATCAAGCTGACAGCAAGCAGTTCTATGGCAGGACCAACTATCCTCCCTTCTACCTGTATCTATTGGAGTCCCTCAAGGCTCCATTCTTGGTTCCTTACTATTCTCCATATTTACAAATCAGATAGATGCTTCCTCTCCTTCTGCCTCTATAGTGCAATATGCTGATGACACTACTATCATTTGTGCTGCCCCTACCCTAAGCAAGCCACAAACAATAACACAACACAGCTTCACTCTGGCTGAAGCATGGTTTTCTACCATAAAACCTTTACTCAATCTCAAAAAACAAAACTAATTCTCTTCAGCCCAGGTAGATCCCCTGCACTCAATGACTTCATCATTAACTCCAAGGACAATACCTCAATCACCCCAACAGCACACACTAAACTCCTAGGAGTAGTAATTGATAAACTCAAATTTGATATACACATAGCCCAAACAATCAAAAAAGTTCACAGAAGCTAGGTGTCTTGTATAGGAATAAGCAATTCATGACCAATTATACCAAAGCCACTATTGCCAAACCCACCTGTTATCCACCCTAATGTATGCCTCACCAATCCTGACTAATCTTCACCACAGTGAACAAAGCAAAATGGCATCTTGCTTCAAAATTGCCAAATTTGCCACAGGTGCCTCTAGTAGAGCCCACCACTGTCTTTCCCTCAAACAGCTCAACTGGCTTGAGCTGCCTCAATTACTTCTTACCACTTAGCTCTCCAAAGCCCACAAGCTATATTACCTCCCAAATAAAATCCCAATTTTACAAGACCTAATATAACCCTACACCACCACCTGAGCCTTAAGGTCAACAGACCAAAATCACATAAATGTCATCAAACATAAAAATGAGGCTGGCAAATCTATTTTTGCCTGCGCTATAGCAAAAGTCTGGAACTCACTTCCAAAACACATAACTTCTACAGGTTCTGCTCCACAATTTAAACAACTACTCAAAACCCACTACTTTAACAACTGGTTATGCCCATGTGACTCCCCAGGCTAATCCATTACATTTGCAGTGATACAATGATTCTACCAAAGATCACCTAATACTGCCTAACCTCTGTATATTAATTCTTAACTAACGATGTTCTATTCTGTTCATATCTACTTATTCATCTCTGAAGATAGTTAAACATTTACCTACATACAAGTGGTATGCTTCTAGAATACAATAATTGTATCTGTACATACATCTGTGAAGAAATGTAAAATATGTTCTTGTATAATATTGTATACATTTAGGAGAAAGTGTTGTAATTCATAAAATTATTTGTTAGATTGTTTTTTAAGTGGAGCTTTTCTCGCCAGGCCTCCACTGAAAATGGACCTGTGTCCAGTCGCACTTTCCCAGTCAACAAATGTAAAATGAGTTGGTAAGACAGGCTTGTGTGTGGTATTAATTAATAATGAAACATTGAGAAAGATTTTGCTTCAAGACAGTGATTTAATATTAAATAAGGCCATCGAGATTTGTCAGATATGCATGCTTACAGAAAAGCACACAAGTATGCTTACATATGAGAATAGCTGCAGAAGGCAGAATGAAAAAGCTTATACTATCATGTGGTTAAAAGAAACAGGTCCAAGAACATGGCAGCTACTGCAGGTCCTATAACAGTCACTGGGAAACCCCCAAGTCTTTCCAGCAAATTTTAGTGTGTGCTGTGTGAAGCGGACATGCTCAGTGAAGCATAAAGGTGGCTCAGCAAAGTCAAAACATGTGCTCCCACCCAGTTTCATAGTTAACTGTCATAATTGTGGTGGAAATCATGAGCCTAAAAGAGAAAGTGTTTAGCTTTTGGTCAGCAGTGTCATTCTTGCAATACATGAAATCATTTCAAAAGATTTTGTAAATGAAATAAAGCACATTCTTTTAAAAAAGAGGGCATTCCACGAGGCAAGTTGATCAGTTAGAAAGCTGCGATCCTATTTTTTATGTTGCTGGTGTGTTTGTGCTTGGCAAAACAGTCAGTGCTGTAGATTTGTGGGCAAAGAATGAGATCTTGTGTACTGTTTGGATTAATGGGAGTCTTGTAGAGCTCAAAGTAGATACTGGTTTAAAGTGCATTGTTATGTCAGCAGAAACATTTGCTAGAGTAATAGCTGCAGAACAATTTGATTTAACAAAGTGTGCAAAGCTTATTGCTTATGGTAGTGTAGAGATTCAAACCGAAGGCTCAGTAGTGCTTTCATTTTACTCTGCTGGGAACAGCTATGACTTGCAATTTTGTGTAGTCAAGAGACACGTGCAGTCATCATTACGCCTCAGAGACAGTTTGAAAATGGGACTGCTTTCACTTAATAGAAAAGTTCACCATGAAAGCCTGCATGACAACAGCTTAAATTTCACCCAAGCTATTTTTTTCTGAATATGCTGATATATTTGCAAACTAGACAAGCTACCAGTTGTGTACTGTATGAAGTTAGACCCAGAGGTCAGCCCAGTTATCAGAACAGCATGGAAAGTTCCAGTAGCTATGCAGAGCTAGACAAAATGGTGCAACTAGAAGTAATTTGTCTAGTAGAAGAACCTACAGAATTGGTATCCTCCATGGTAGTAGCTCATAAGAAAAGCTCAGACGATATCAGAATATGTATTGATCCAAGAGACTTGAACAAAGCGTTGAAAAGGCCTCATCATCCAATGTGCACAGTCGAAGGAGTTGCTGCCCTCATGCTAAATGTCACTGTTTTTTTCTGTCTTAGATACAGAATACAGAGAGTTCATTTTGGCAAATTTTGCTTGACCAAACTCTTCATTGTTAATCACATTTGATACACCATTTGGAAGATACAGATTTCTAAGAATACCATTTGGAATAAATTCTGCCAGTGAAGTCTTTCAGCGTGAGATGGAGCAAATTCTTTTCTGCCTATCCCTGTAGATGATATTCTAGTAGGAGGCAATGGTGAACCCAGACATGACAGAAACCTCAAGAAAGTTCTGGAAATAGCATGTGAAGTGAATATTAAGCTGAATTCTCAGAAGTGCAAGTTCAGGCAAAGAGAAGTTACTTATGTTGGCTACTTGTTTACCAGTTCAGGCTTACGACCAGATCCTACCAAGCTAAGAGCAGTTCTTGAGATGGCAGCTCGAGATAATACCAAAGCTCTACAATATTTTCTTGGCATGGTCAACTATCTAGGTAAGTTAATTCCAGATTTAGGCCAACTTTCAGCACCTTACAAGAGCTGACATGCAAAGATGTCATTTGGTCATGGTCAAAACAGCACCAAAGAGTATTTGATGTCCTGAAGCAGAGATTTGCAAACCAACCGTCAGCTACTATGATGTTCACAAATCAGTTACTCTTTCCCATGATGCTTCTAAGTTTAGTTTAGGTGCAGTCATTCTTCAAGATGTTAGACCAGTAGCCTATGCATTGAGAACTTATACCCAGACTGAGATGCAGTATGTCCAGATTGAGAAAGAGCTCTTAGCAGTTGTGTTTGTACGTTTGAAGTTCCATGATTATATTTATGGTCAACCTATCCAGATCGAATCTGACCACCAACCTCTAGTTACTATTTTGAGAAAGCCTATTCATACAGCTCTGGCTAGATTGCAAAAGTACAATTTCAGTCTTGGTTACACAAAAAGCAAACTTCTTTATCTTGCTGATACTTCATCCAGATCGCCCAGAAAAAAAACACAGAACAGCATAACAATGAACACCTTGATTTTGAAGTCATGGAAGTGAGACATTTTTCTTCTACACATCTTGATGAGCTCAGAACTCACACAGCTTCAGATCCAGTTCTCAAGAAGCTCAACCACTGTATCAGTTGAGGATGGCCTTGAAAAGCAATCTTGTTTACCAGTAGAAGTGCAACCATATTTTCCATACAAAGATGAGAATTTGTCAGACAATAGTATCATCATGAAAAGTCCTAAAGTGATTGCTCCAAAATCCTTGCAACAGGAATACAGTCAAATCTTGCATCATGGCCACCCAGGAACCATTTCTGCCAAAGAAGTGCGAGAGATCTAGTATTTTGGCCTTCTGTGTCAAGAGATATTGAGATAACACTTTCATTTTCTTCAGTATGTAATAATACAAAGCCGCATCAACAAAAAGAACAACTTCAGTTAAGCCAGAATCCTGAACTATCTAGGTCAACAGTAGTTACAGATATCTTTGAGTGGAATGGTCAACATTATTTGGTGTTAGTAGACTCTTATTCAGATTGTTTCAAGATTGACCTACTTCCTAACCTAACTTCCAATACTGTCATTACTAAGTTGAAGCAACATTTTTTCTGTCCATAGTTCACACAGAGTTATTTCTGACAGTGGTGCACAGTTTGCAAGTCACCAGTTCAGAGAATTTGCAGACGAGTGGGACTTTGTTCATATTATGAGCAGTCCTGAATACCCTCAGTCAAATGGCTCAGCTGAACATGCAGTTCAAAGTGCAAAACAGCTGTTAAGAGAAATCCAGACGTGACCATACTGATCTTTTTCTAAACTTATGTCCGAGAAACATTCCTCATGATAATCATCTTGGTTCGCCTGCGCAGATACTTGTGTCGAGACAGACCAGAACTACATTACCAATCAGCAGTAATTTATTGGTTCCATGTGTCAAGAATAAAGCAGTAAAAGCCCAACTGTTGAAAAACTGTTTGTCCCAGAAGTCTTACTATGACAAAACCAGCAAACCTCTCCATTCATTACAAAAAGAGAAGATAGTGAGGATACAGATGTCAGAAGGGTTTGATTGCATCAGATTTCTGAAAAGTTTGTGTCAAAAGCTGAGATCTTACATTGTGGAATCACAAGGAGTAGCATTCAAATGAAATTGAAAGCATTTGTTACCAGTGTTCAAAGCAGTGTTACAGCATTTTTGCCTGTGACAGACTCTAGTTCTCAGAGTGACTTGTTCAATGTTCCTGTTCCAGAAGACATTCCATCAGCAGTCCCTGTTCCTGAGAAAATCCCTGAGTCTCCTCAAGCAGAACATTCCCCAGTAACTGTCCCTGTTACTAAACCCAGTCCTAATTTATGTCACGAAAACAGGTTGCATCTCAAAACCTTGTTCAAGATACACAGCAACGTGGCATAACTGTTGTTTTGTTTTTTATTATTGCTTGGAAAATGCATGCCTATTGAAATGTCATTCGCTAATGTAAGATAGCTCAGTAAAGAGGGAGGATGTAGATCAGTATGTGTGTATACCTTTAAGAAGCTTCTCAGTCAGTAAGCATATGCCTATATCCACTGAGCACATGTGAGATGTGAGTGCCATTTAGAATAAACAGCCAGTGTGAGCATGCAAGTATGCAGTCAGTTAGATAGTTTAAGTTCAATGTCCCTACTATCCATCCTGATGTATTTGTATTCAATAAACTACTTAAATGAACACCCAAGTCCCAACATCATCTTAATGTATATAAGAAGAGCAACAGATTGGATCCAAGAAGTTAGGATAGGATAGGAGAGTCTACCGCTACAAAATGCCCAGTGACCTGCAGATTTCCTCAGGGATCTAAGCTGGGTCTGCCACTTTTTGGCATCTACTGCTCTGAAGTCAAGGCCAACATCTAGGGCTTCTGGCTAACTAAGTTGGTAGACAATTGCAAACTAGGTGCAGTCATAGAATCCTTCAAAGCCACAAATACCCTCAAAGAAGGTCTAACACAGACCAATAACAAGTGCCACAGCCACGGTCTAAAACTCAGTTCCAAGAAGGGCATAATAGTAATGTTTGGGAAGATGACTACCCCTAGAAACTACCACATTGATAGTACAATCCTAAGAGTAGACCCAAACACATGTAGACAGTAACCTGACCATCATGTCTGGTAGTAAGGAAACCATGTATGATGCACAACTTAGAAGCAAGGGTATAGCTTCTAGGTTCAAGGATGTCATTGTTGCTCCTAAATAGACAAATTGAGCGCAATGCCCCCTTTGGTGTGTACCTAACCAGGCATTATGCAACAGCTGGAGCATCCACAGAGGTTCCTCACAAAAGAGTACAGGGCATAAACCATTTCTTACATGAACCACATCCAGTCCCTATCCCTGCACTGTGTCTTCTACAGACTGATGAGAGGTTATTTATGCCTGGCCGATAAAGCATTCTCTGATCCAGCTCTGATGGACCTGTGGCACATCTGAAAAGCAGATAGCATCAGATTTACCTGATGTAGGGACCTAAACATCATCTGAAACATAAACAGAATATGTTGGAGGGGCAGTTATGTGTCTCAGAGACTACCCCTTTTTGGAACAGGCATCCCATGCACGTGAAGCAGAGTTCTTCCCTAACCCAGTTCAAGCAAAACTTGGAGCAGTGAATGGGGAAAGTACAGTTGTGTACACTTACCATAAATGTAGATGTTCGAGTGTATTCACTGTTGCAGTCATCACATTTGGGTTATCCCTGCTAGGGTAGCCCTTGGCCGGCCCGAATACCAGAGGCTTAGTATTTCTGCACCGGTTGCTGTCGCTTCAGGACTGACATCAGTTAGTAGTATAAAGTAAGGCAGCCAACACCATTACATCAGTTTTTCTTGCCCTAACTGTCAGGAGCCCCCACATGGGAGCCAGGTTATGGTGGAAGAACCCCACCAGTAGAAAGTAAATACCAAAATATCCCTTGTAAGGAGAAAGAGAAAGAAGAGGGGGATGTAGGGAGGGAAACCAGGACTGCAATGATAAATACACTCAAACATCTACATTTATGTTAAGTGTACACAACTGTACTATGTTCTTTGTGTTTCACTGTTGCAGTCGTCACATTTGGGTTGATTCCCAAAGCTGAGGAAAAAGGTGAATGCAGTCAAGGAGACTAGGGGCTGGCTAGGATGCTCTGCAAGACTGCAGTGGCAAAGCCTGCCCTGGATTTGGAGAAGATAGGCAGGTGGTAATGCTTGGTGAAAGTGTGAACAGATGTCCAGGTGGCAGCCTCCAGGATGTCCCTAGTGGGGACTCCTCTGAGGAAAGCTGCAGAGGTGGAGGCTGCTTTGGTGGAGTGAGTCCTGGCCCCCTTAGGGGGATGTTTTCCATGATGCTTGTAACAGAAATGGATGCAGTGCGCTATTTGGAAATTGTTTGTTAGCTGCAGGGGAAGAGGGCAAAGCCATCTCCAAAGCTAACCAGTAATTGATCAGACTTTCTGAATGATTTAGTCCTGTCTAGATAGAATCTGAGTTGTATGTGCATATCTAGAGAGTGCAGGATCCTTTCCCCCTTGTGTTGAGGGTTAGGGAAAAGGTGGGCAAATGAATGGATTGGTTGAGAGCCACACTGGACACCACTTTGGGCATGAAGGATAGTTTGGTTCTGAGGGAAACCCTGTCAGCATGGAAGATGATGAAGGGCTCCACAGCCATGAGTGCTTTTAGCTCAGAGACTATTCTGGCTGAAGTGATGGCCAGAAGGAAAGTTGTCTTCCAGGAGAGAAATTTTAACTCTGCTGAAGATTCTGGTTTGAAGGGGGACAGGATGAGCTTTTCCAACACAAAGTTAAGGTCCCAAGCTGGGGTAGGTGCTCTTCTGGGTGGCCTCAAGTTGCTAGCCCATCTTAGGAATTGTTTGATCAGAGGGTGTGAGAAAAGGGGCTGCTCAGTGTAGAAATGAGCAGAGATAGCAGAGGCATGAATTTTAATAGAAGAAAACGAGAGACCACTGTGTAGCAGGTCAGCTAGGTAATCCAGGACGAGAGGTAGGGAGAGCTGTGCCATATCAGCTCCCTTAGCCTGAATCCAGGTGCAGAACCTTTTCCATTTGTCAGCATAAGACTTTATAGTGCTAGGGTGTTTGGCCTCACATATAACATCTAGAACCTGTTTACTGAGGATGGCAGATTGATCAGTGGTCAGGGAATAAGCCAGGCTGCCACATTGAGGGTCATCTATTGGGGATGCATGAATTCCCCTTCCCTCTGAGTCAGGATGGTTGGGGTCTGAGTGAGATGCCATGGTGGCAGTGGGGACAGGCTGTGCAGCAGTGGGTACCAGTGCTGGCATGGCCAGTCTGGAGCAATAAGAATTGTCCTTGGTTTTTCCTCCCTTATTTTGAGCAGTACCCTGGTGATGGGAGGTAGTGGAGGAAAGGCACAGACCGATAGAGTGACCCAGGGGAAGGACAGGGCATCCACTTTCCAAGCCATGCAGTGATGCTCCCTGGAGCAGAACTTGCTGAGCTGATGGTTGGTGTGGGAGGCAAAGAGGTCGACCTTCAGGGTGGCCCATTTCTGAGTTATTAGGGTGAAGGTTCTTTTGTCTAGCTATCACTGGTGTGGGTCCAGAAGATTTCTGTTTAAGTGGTCTGCCAGAGAGTTTAGAGAACCTAGCAGGAATTGTGCTAACAGGTGGAGTTGCATGGCAGAGGCTGTGTGCCAAAGGGTCATGGCCAGCCTGCATAGAGGGAAGGAGTGAGTCCCTCTCCCTCCCTGCTTGTTGATATACCACATCATAGTGGTGTTGTCTGTTTTGATCATGAGAGCCCCTGGGGAGGGCAGGGGCCTGAAAGCTGTCAATACATGCTGGACAGCTAACATCTCTTTTTGGTTGATGTGCAGATGGATTTGCTGTGGGCTCCATTGGCCCTGTATGCACCTGCCATCCAGGTGTACACCCCAGGCATAGTCTGATGCATCTGTGGTGAGGGTCTGGGTGACGGGGGTGGTGAGAAAGGTAGTTCCTTGTTGTGGGAGCATGCTGCTGCCCACCAAAGAAAATCTTTCCTTAGGGAAGGTATCATTGGTATAAGAGTTTCCAGGTCTTTTTTTCAAAGGCTTTTTAGGTACCATTGAAGTTTCTTCATATCAGTGTGGCATATGGAATGAGTAGAATGCAAGATGGCATGAACCCCAGAGCTTGCAGGATTTTCCTTGCAGAAAACGGGGGTCTTGTGGCTAGTTGAGAGAAGTAGGCTGTCAAGGAAGTTTGCTTTTCTGGTAAGGAATGGCATCTGGGATGCTGTGTCCAGGCTTGCTCCCAGGAATATAATCCTTTGAGTGGGTACTAGTTTGGAATTCTTTTCATTGATAGTGCACCCTATGGAGGTCAGTAGGGACTTTACAAAGGCCAGGTGCTTGAGCAGCTTTTCTTGACTGTCTGCCTGAATTAGGCAGTCATCTAAATATGGGTAAATTTGGATATTCCTTTGTCTGCAAAAGGCAATGGCGGGAGCCAAACATTTTGTGAAAACTCTGGGAGCAGTAGATAAGCCAAAGGGAAGTGCAGAGAACAGAAAGTCAGAGATCCTGCCCTGAAACATAGATATTTCCTGATAGGAATGTGGAGGTAGGCCTCTTTTAGGTCTAGGGTGGCTAACCAAACATCCTTGGAGACCATGGGTAGCAGTTGCTGGAGGGTGAGCATTTTGAATTTTGGTATCATCAGGAAGGTGTTTAGAATGGCTAGATCGATGATGGGGCACCAGGTGCCCTCTTTCCGAGTACCAGAAAAAGTCTGGAGTAGACACCTTGGCCTTTCTGTTCTGCAGGAATGTGTCTATTGCCCTCATAGAGAGCATGGAGAGGACTTGCTTTTGCGCTTCTGCCCACTGGTCTGGAGGTAGATCTGGGAACCCTTTTGGGGTTGGAAGAGTGTGGAAAGAAAACTTGTATCCCTGGGACACTATGTTGAGGACCCAGCGGTCATTGTTAATGGTGGCCCAGGTGCTTGCGTGAAAGGAGAATTTTCCTCTTAGGGGTAAGTGAAGCTGGACAGAGAGAGGGGATGAGGGGGTAGCTTAGAACTCCCTGGTTTAGAAGTGGAGGAATTCTACTGTTTTGATCTCTGCATTCCCTGTGGTTGCTGTCTGGAGGTTCTGCTTCCCCAGGTTTGGGCTGAACTGATGGTGGGAGCAGGAAAGGACCAGTGCTTGGAGGGGCAATGCCTTCTGAACCTGGGTGGCTGCTGGACCTGTAAGAAATCCTTAACTGTCTGCATAGGTTTAGCTTTTTCTTCCATCTCTTTTAAGATGACCTCTGCCTTAGTGCCAAATAAGTTGTCTTTGTGCAAGGGTGCATCCAATAATTTAGATTTAACATGGTCTGGCAAAGGCTGTTCCTTAAGCCATGCATGCCTTCTAAGGACAGAACCGGTGACTGCTGCCCTGCAAGAAGCTTCTAGGGCGTCAACACCACAGTGTAAGGTATGCTTAGTCACTTGACTTGCAGAATGATTTAACTCTTGTAACTCTTTAGATTCTGCACAAGCAGGAAAGGAAGACACTTTTTGTTTGAGGAGTTCCATGGTATGTTGCTGAAATTTTAGCATATGGAACTGGCAATTTAGTGCTCTGATAGCAAGAGTAGCAGAGGTGTATACTTTTTTACCCCATATGTCTAGTGCTCGAGAATCCCTATCTGAGGGAGTGGGATTCTTAGCAGAGGTTGCTTTAATTCCTTTAGGCCTTGAGAAATTACCTCAGGGACAGCAGTAGGATTTTTGAAAAGAAATTTGAGAGAGTCAGGGACTCTGTAATACCTGTCAGGTTTTCTGGGTGCAGGAGGCAGGGTGTCAGGAGTCAAACTGGATTCCAGGAAAACATCGTCCACAACATCCAGGACTGGGTGAATGACCAGGGGTCTGTGCTGTGGAAGATCTAAGAATTCCCTGAGTCTCTTTCTAAACTGAGGGTAGTCCTGACATTCCCATTGGAAATGCTCCCTTAAGGTATGAAGGGTTTCCCCAAAGGAAAAGTCCTCAGGTGGAGAGGCTGAAGGAATGGAATCCTCTGCATCAGAAAACTCATAAGCAGAGAGGGGTTGCATGTCTTCATATTCAGATGCATCAGAGTCATCAGACTCCTCTTCAGACCAAAACTACTGGGGACAGATCTATTTTTCTTTTGGAAGGGGTAACTTGACTGCCCCTGATCAGCATAAGGTCTTCTGCCCTTTTAAGCATTTGAGACCGAGGCAAGGAATCAGGTGCCTGAGATTGGGTTGTCGGTTTTTTGGGTGTGGTTCGTACCTTGGGCCTTAGAAACTTGATAGTTTTTGAAAAAATGGTAGACGTGAAAGAAGTCGGTTTGTGTAGAGAATTGGTAGTGCAAAGTACTTCCTTGGAAGTCAGTGCCTGCTCAGCGGCTCCAGACCATCCAAGGGAGAGGTAACCACAGGATGCTTAGTTGAAGAAGAGTTTTGCGGCATACCGGACACCGAAAGGGTCTCAGTAGCAGCCTGCGAATCCACAGAAGTGGGCATCAGGGGCTGCGAAAGCACCTCACTGAGGACCAGAGAACTAACGACTAGCTTATCGGAAGTGTCATCGGTACGTTTGGACCTATGCGGTCTGTGTCTGCCTTTATCCTTACTTTTTTCAGAAGATTTGCTGTTGGATGGCTTACCAAAGCCATATCAGAATTCGAGGACTGTAAGAGAAAATATCTAGCTACAATAAAGGCCAGACGATGTTTAGTTCTGGTGTTGAACAAAGCACAAAAGTGACAAGGTGGGACATCGTGGTCTGGGCCTAAGCAAGTAATGCAGTAAGAATGAAAGTCTCGGTGTGGTATTTGCTTTCCACAGGTGAGACAATTGTTAACTTTTTCTGACATCGGTTAGTGCAACAACAGGATACTTAGCTTTAGAAGACTTCAGCTTCAATTCGGAAGACGAAACTCAGATAGAGGCTAACCGGCACTCATGCGAACTGCTTCTGCTTTGGGCACCGTAGCAAGAAAGACTGATGTAATGGCATCGGCTGCCTTACTTTATACTACTGACTACCTGACGTCAGTCCTGGAGCGATAGCAACTGATGCAAAAATACTAAGTCTCTGGTATTTGGGACAGCCGACGGCTACCCTGGCAGGGATAACCCAAATGTGATGACTGCAACAGTGAAACACGAAGAACATTCAGAAATGTACCCCTCGTCTGGCACCTAGGTTTCTGTTAAACAAAGGCAGCCTGTAAATGCTTGACCCCTTCATGCCCAAGCTTACGTATACCTGGGATACAAAATTAATGAAGTTAAAACAAAAGCAGTAGCTGTAAATTATATACCCACACACAAATTCTTTCAGCAATATCCATATTTATAGGGAAATGATAATTGAAGTACTTAGCTTAAAAATGATTCTGGTGTGGCAGCTAATGATATGTGGGAAGAGACTTAAAAGATAATACAAAAACTAAGAAATTGGAAGCTCAGTTATATGGACATGGATTGCAAGGTACAAGCAGTTAAAATGTTTTTAATACCTTTAAATACAGATTGGGTATATTTTTATCAACCAGAGTAGAAATGTGGATAGCATTTAATAAAGAGCTGAAGGATTTTGTCTGAGAGGGGAAGACGACAAGAGTGAAGTGGGATAAGCTGATTCTTCCAATAGAACAAGGTGTTTTGGGATTACCCGATTTGAAGGGGTATTTCAAAGCTACACAGTTAAGCCTCCTATACATAGCACAAGCAGATACCTATAATTAAAAGTGGAAAGGGATGATGATGATGAAATGGGGGAAACTCAAGAAACAAGGAGAGATTGGGATTTTGGTTGTAGATCCATAAGGAGAATAAAAGTAACCAAACAGAATATTATATTCATAAAGTAGCAAAGTATTATAAGAACTAAGCCAACGTGGGAATGGAGAAAGAAGATTCTGCCAATAGAGATGACTGCAATTAGGGATACAGACAATAGGCAAGAGGGAGCTGAAATTTTTTGGAGAAAACTGGCAAAAGAACCACAGTATTGGGAGCAGATAATTAGAGAGGGAAAGGTAATAGAATGGGAAGAAGCCAATAATTTATTTGGACTGCAGGCTAGAGATTACCTTCCTATCAAGGACTGATATCAGAGTATAGGCAAAGACAAAGTAGTAGTAGTGGTAGTTTTTATTTATTAATTTATTTAATTTATTTATTTCACTTTGATGACCGGGGAAGTCGACTGGGCCAAGAAGAGCCCATTTTTCAGTGGAGGTCAGGGGAGAAAAACTCCAATGATAGTATCAATATCTAAACAAAAAGCAATACAGTCGATGTACAACAGGCTGAGAGTACAGTACAAGGCAAATAGGTAGAATACAGTCATTCAAAGAAATACAATAGAATCATTCAAGTAAGTAAAAGTAATACATATGTGGTAGAATACAATCATTCAAGAAATGACAAATAATAGATTGTTGGAAATTTTAGTATATACAATGTTTGACACGTTTAATGATATCAGAAAGTCTGACACAGTTAACTAGCGTGATGAAGCCTGTCCAATAATTGGTTTAGTAGAGAATAGTAATTGACAAATTAATGGTGAGAGAAGTAGGTGTAGCAGGGGAATGGAGGAGAGGGTAGCTGGAGGGCTAGTTACATTGGAGAGTGGCATGGGCATGTCCATTTTGATGACAGGGAGGAGAACAAGAGATTTGAAGTTGGTGTGGTTTGGAGTATTGCAAAGGGCGGGAGGGACAGAGTTACGCAGAACGTGGTCAGAGGGCCGTGAGGGTTTGTGGATTTGTAGGAGGTTTTGGTTTTTGTATCTGAGTGAGCAGTTAGGAAAGTAGGGGGGGTTAAGGTGGTAGCAAAAGGGGAGCAGCTGGAAGATGAAGATGAGCTTGTGAGCAGTGGTGAGTTTAAGGAAGTTCAGGTAATTAGGTAGTTCTAGCCATTGCAGAGTATGGAGAGAGTGACAGTGATGGGATGAGCTTTTGGAATTGGTGGCAAATTTGCTTATTTTATTGTAGCAGGATTCTAGTTCTGATTGTAGGCTGAGTTGGAGATTGGTTACAGAGGGGCACCGTACAAGAGAGAGGGGTGAAGGTAGGAGAAGGATAGGGTTTTTCCTGGTGGAGGGGGGAAAGGTAGCAGTAGTATCTGTACAGGAGTCCAAGATGTCCTTGCATTCTCATGTTGCAGTATTCATAACCTTAGAGTGTTGCTGTTGTTGACATCCAGCCAGTATACCAAAGTCTTTGAAACAGGGGTATGTGCGATGTTGCATTCAGGAGCAATAAATTGATGTAGACTATATCTGTGACGTCTGCATGTACCCAACTTAGAACTTTTCTGCCACAGTGCATTTCAGACGTCCGATCGCCAGTCTCTGAAATCTGGCATTTGTTCAACTTCAGCCACCCATTTTCAATGATTGTTTTCTGGCTGTCCACACTGAAATAAGTACCCTTGTGGGACTTTTATTTAGTTTTTTTGCTGTTTTCAGACGTACATGTCAGCTGGAAAGAGAAAGTTTGTTTGTGGAAGACAAATTCCACATAAGGACACACACGAGCAGTGCTTATTTTGTCTAGGGGCTGGTCACGATTACAAATCCTCTGACATTTGCCAATCCTTTGTTCCTAAAACCCTTAGAAGCCATCTGGTGGCTTTAAATCTTAATTTAGAAAATCATTGTCTATGACTTTTGGTGTTCGGAATAGAAGTTGGAGCAGGCACCTCCAAGGAGCCACCTAGGAAGAAGGCCAAGAAAGTTAGGCCTGATGCCCATGCTGCGCCTCAGTTGTCCGGTGAGATTCTCGAGGTGAGTTTCAGCTCAGGATTGCTCTAGACATCGGGTATTGCACTGCAACCAGGAAATGAAATGGAAGCTGGTTCAGCAGATACCCAGAGTATGTCCGCTGAGGTTGTTCAACCATCAGAGCCTGATGGTGAGGGGGAACCATGGCTCGTGGCTTCACAGGGACCAACTACTGCCTTGCCATCCACTATAACGTCAGCACCCAGGCCCACTACTGCTCCTTCTACTTCTTTAAAAAGAAAACAGAAGGAGAAACACAGCACAAAAGACCCTACTCCACCCTGGGAGACCTTTTCCCAGACTCTGTTCAAGGCCTTTCAGGTTCTCCCGACCCAAATCCCCCAGTCAGGCCTACCAGTTGTTCCACAGGTACTATCAGAGGAGTCTTCCTCCTCAGATGAGTCTTTAACTTACTGCTCTCAGATTAAATCCCCTAATGATTTTGTAACTCCAGAAGAAGAGTCCCTTATTCCTGACTCCCCTGGAGAAGATTTCTCCTTTGGAGATATCATTTCCCTGCTTAGACAACATTTCAAGTGGGAGCTCTCAGATGTTTCTGAAACTAAACAGAGATACTTTGATATCTTGCAAATGGAGCAGCCTGCACCATCTGCAGTCCCACCTTTACTTCCAGCATTCCAGGATGCTTTTTCTGCTGCCTATCAGAGCCCAGATTCACAGCCTCCTGCTTCTAAGAGACCAGACAGATTTCATAAAGTGTCTGCTAAAGAGCAGTACCTTTTCAAGAACCCTCCAGCAGACCCTGCAGTCAATGCAGTGTCAGCTAAGTCCTGTAGGCAACTACCTTCCTCTTCCCTTTTCCCTACTGATAAAGACAGTAAATTTATGGACAGCTTGGGGAAGAAAGTATACACTTCTTCCACCTTGGCCATTAGAGCTATTAATTATCCGACCCACATGGCCAAGTTTGCTTTAGATTCCCTGACGAAGGCATCTACTCTTCTGTCTGAGGTTCCAGACTCACCAGCTAAGGCCCAACTGAGTACCTTTCTGTCCATGGTTTCTCAAGTGACCAGACACTCTATTAAGTGCAGCTATGATGCTATTGAAGCTTCTTCTAAGTATGCTGCATCTGGTTCTGTGTTAAGGAGGTTTTCATGGTTGAGACTTCAGACTTTACTTTTGGATGTCCAAGCTAAGTTGTTAGATGCCCCTTTGGACAACAAAGCCCTCTTTGGAGATGCCTTGGCAGAGCTACTTAAGTCTCTGCAGGAAAAAGATAAAGACTTACAAAATCTAAAACATTTACTGGTCTCACCTGTTCCCAGATTCCATAGAAATTACCCTCAAAAGCCTATCAAGAGGCAGTCCTCTAATCCCTCTGCAATTCAGTCCAGGGGACAGAGACATCCTAGGAAACAATCTGCTCCTAGGTCTTCTACCACCACCATACCACCTTCCTTTCAGAGGCATCCAGACCCAGATAGAGCTCCTCCACTGTGACTCTCATCCCTTATCCAGTTCCAACCCCCTATCCCCACATCTAACCCTATCCCTACCCTCCTGGCAGAAAATCACCACAAACAAGTGGGTGCTCTCCATCTTTGAGAGGGGATACTTCATGACTTGGTGGGCTAGTTCACCCTTCCAGGGAATTCCTCAACCCCTCCTAATCAGCTTCCACTTTTTCCCTCTATCCTGAGCCAACTTTGCTCTCAGGGAACTATACAACAAGTACTAGAGGATCAGTTAGCAAAGGGGTTTTATTCAAGGATGTTTTTGGTTACAAGAAAAGATGGCCCTTGGAGACCCATACTTGACTTATCCCACCTCAGTCTCTTCCTTAAGGTGCCTACCTTCAAAATGCTCACATTACAGCACGTTCTTCCCCTTATTCCTCAGCAAGCCTTCATGGCCTCCCTGGATCTGAAGGATGCTTACCTACACATCCCTATTCATCCCACAAAGTGTCTAGCACCAGTCATTGCATATTGCAGACTGCAGGGCATACAAATTTATCCCTACTTGGACGACCTCCTTATTCTGCACCAAGATCCATTCACCCTGTCCCAGCACTTGGACATGGTTTGCACATTTTTGCAGAGCCTTGGCTTCTTGATGAATTGCCTGAAGTCTCAAATGGCTCCTTCCCAAGATCTTGTTATTCTAGGGTGCAGAATAAGGACAGACTTGATGTCAGTCTTTGTCCCTCCCCAGAAAGTGGAATGTCTTACTCAGTTCTTCCACTCCCTACTACCTCTACCAACCATCTCAGCTAGGGAGTTCCTCAGAATACTAGGATACATGGCTTCCCCAATTTCCATGATCCCTCTAGCCAGGATGCATATGAGGAAGTTTCAGTGAGTCTTGAGAAACTCTTGGAGCCAACACTCATGTCTTGGAAACAAAAAATCCTCCTCTTCCATGTTTAAAAAGTGAGCTCTCCAGGTGAATTGCTACCATTACCCTCAATGAAGGGGTATGCTTGCAGACCCCTCCACCCAAACAGCATCTTTGAACAGGCATATCAGATCTAGGTTGGGGGTTGTCCTACACCATGTCAACAACCAGCGCAGAGTTCAGATGGAGTGGTCCATTCAAGAAAGGAAGGGCCACATCAACTTAAAAGAGCTAAGGGCCCTCTCCTTGGCAATGCAGGCCTTTCAAGAGATCCTGCTGCCAGACACCCTGAAGGTCATCACAGACAACATGACCGTTCTGTGGTATATAAATAAACAGGGAGGAACAAAGTTTTACCATCTCTGCAGTCTTGCTATTCAAATCTGGTCCCTGGCAGCAGCACTACATATTCACTTGCAGGCAGTTTGCATCCCATCAGAAGACAATGGGATGGCAGAAACCCTGAGCCAAACCTTCCCACAAATGGATACTTTACAGGGAGGTATTTCTGGATCTAATTCACAGGTGAGGTATTCCTCAGGCAGATCTGTTTGCTTCCTCCCAGAACAGACAGATGGCTGTCTTTTGCACAAGAGTTCCCAATCCGCAAGCCTGGAGGGTGGATGCCTTTTCCTTTTCATGGGAGGGAATGTTCCTTTATGGCTTCCCTCCATTTCCTCTGATTCACAAAGTCCTCCTGAAAATATAGAAGGACAAACCAGAAATCCTGCTGGTGACTCCCTTCTAGCCAAGACAGCATTAGTTTCCCCTACTCTACCTTCTAGCTCAGGGCAATCACCACAGGTTACCGCACCACTTCAACCTACTCACACAAGACAGAGGATCCCTTATTCATCCCCATCTCCTCAATCTCAAACTGACAGTGTGGGGTGATAAGAGTTCTGATCCCCATTAGGCACCTATATTCAGAGGACGTACTCAATGGCCTGCAGGAGGCCAGGAAACTAAGTACCAGGAGAAACTGTTTATTAAAATGGAAACAATTCTCCCACTGATGCCTCAAGAAAAAACAGGACCCATTTCAAGTTTCTGTTCCAATGGTCTTTTCTTACCTGTGTGTGTTACTACATTCAGGGTTGACTTATTCCTCAGTGAAAGTGCACCTCTCTATTTCTGCTTGTCTTCCCTTGACTCCACCTCTAGCTTCCAGGCTGGATGTCAAGCTGTTTCTGGAAGTGGTCCTTCACCTAAGACATCCTCGTAAGTCTATCCCTCCTCCTTAGGACCTTAGCTTTGTGCTGGAAAAGCTTACATTGACCCCTTTTGAGCCAGCCCATTCAGCCTCTCTTACATTCTGTACATGGAAAATAGTTTTGTTAGTGGCCCTTACTTCTGCCAGGAGGGTCTCTGAGATCCAAACCTTTATGGCTTCTCCTCCCTACAGTGCAATGATAAAGTATTTGTCCCTTCCTGATTTCTTATTTTTTGCATGTTTGTCACACTTAAATGTTTCAGATCATCAAACAAATTTAAATATTAGACAAAGATAACCCAAGTAAACACAAAATGCAGTTTTTAAGTGGTGATTTTATTTATTAAGGGAAAAAACTATCCAAACCTACATGGCCCTATGTGAAAAAGTAATTGCCCCCCTTGTTAAATCATGAAGTAACTGCAGTTAATCACATTTTTGGGAAAGCTGAATTCAGTTTCACTAGCCACACCCAGGCCTGATTACTGCCAGACCTGTTGAATCAAGAGATCACTTAAATAGAACCTGTCAGACAAACTGAAGTAGGCCAAAAGACCAAAAAAGAAGACATCATGCCGCAATCTAAAGTAATTCTGGAACAGACAAGAAACAAAGTAATTGACATCTATCAGTCTGGAAAAGGTTACAAAGCCATTTCTAAAGCTTTGGGACTCCAGCAAACCATGGCGAGAGCCATTATCCACAAATGGAGAAAACATGGAACAGTGGTGAACCTTCCCAGGAGTGTCCGGCCTACAAAAATTACCCCAAGAGTGCAGCGACGACTCATCCAAGAGGTCACAAAAGAACCCAGAACATCTAAAGAGCTGCAGGCCTCACTTGCCTCAGTTAAGGTCAGTGTTTATGACTCAACCATAAGAAAGAGGCTGGGCAAAAATGGCATGCATGGCAGAGTTCCAAGGTGAAAACCACTGCTGACCAAAAAGAACATAAAGGCTTGTATCACTTTTGCCAAAAAACATCTTGATGATCCCCAAGACTTTTGGGAGAATATTCTGTGGACTGATGAAACAAAAGTTGAACGTTTTGGGAGGTGTGCATCCCGTTACATCTGGAGTAAAAGTAACAACAACATTTCAGAAAAAGAACATCATGCCAACAGTCAAACATGGTGGTGGTAGTGTGATGGTCTGGGGCTGCTTTTCTACTTCTGGACCTGGACGACTTGCTGTGATTGATGGAACCATGAATTCTGCTTTCTACCAAAAAATCCTGACGGAAAATGTCTGGCCATCAGTTTGTGACCTCAAGTGGAAGCGTACTTGGGTTCTGCAGCAGGACAATGATCCAAAACACACCAGCAAGTCCACCTCTGAATGGCTTGAAAAAAACAAAATGAAGGTGTTGGAGTGGCCTAGTCAAAGTCCAGACTTGAATCCAATTGAGATGCTGTGGCATGACCTTAAAAAGGTGGTTCATGCTCGGAAACCCTCTAATACGGCTGAATTAAAACAATTCTGCAAAGAAGAATGGGCCAACATTCCTCAACAGTGATGTGAAAGACTCATGGCCTAATGGTTAAGGTGTTTGCCTTACAAACACAAGGTACAGGGTTTGAATCTCACAGGGAGATAATTGGCTAGGCTTAAAATGTCTCGCAAGGGCAGTTAGCCTAGTACTAATCTATGAACCAGTTGTTGCTAAGGGTGGCACAACCAGTTATTAGGTTTAGGGGGCAATTATTTTTTCACATAGGGCCATGTAGGTTTGAGTTGTTTTTTTTTTTTTTCCTTAACTCATTCACTCCGGAGCAGCTCAGAAAAAGCTGCCTGCTTAATTCCACCATAGGAACAACAGTGCAGCCTGAGCTCATTTTCTGAAAACCCATTTCTAATACCATACAGAAAACAAATGTTCATAACTCTTTAACTATAAGAGCTAGACTAAAAATGTAGGTGCGAAAGTTGTTCAGCAGACACTGACCTTTCCAACAGTGTAAATGTTGATAGTGTGTATCAAAGTCATTATTAAATATTTGGCAAGGAATGTTGATATTGTGCATATTTTTTACCTTTTTGGAAAAACAAAGCACAATATCTTGGTCAATGTACCATGTAGACCCATACAATTTGTATTTAATTTGTTTGTATGAATGTCAGATTTAAAATGATACCTTAACCATTACTGTGTGATGCTCCTTTATGGAGATATTCACAGAAATATGATTAATATATTTCTCATAACTGATAAATAAAAAAAAGCATAATATTTCATCACCTGTAACAGACAGGTTACATATCAGTATAAAAATTGTGCGTCTCAATGTCAGCTTCAAAATTATGCATTTGTGTCATCACCATGCGTATTACTTGCAAAGATATGGGCATAATAATGAGAAGTATTGGAAATGTATAATTTTCATAATCCTACAAGACTAAACAAACTGTGATATCTGTACATGTGTACAGTCCACAGACACATTTCTTTTACCATGTTGTAAGGAGTAACACTGTCTTCAAAATGAGGTATTACTTGGCACACTGACATGCTCCCTTGCAAAGTTATTTACCAAAATGTACAACATATAGGCACAGTTCTTTTACCATGTTGGAACTATCAATACTGTCTTCAAAATGAGTTATTACTTGCCACATTCAGATTCTCCCTTGCAGTTATTTACCAAAATATGAAAACAAATCACAATTTACATAACCTAAGTCTGAAACAAACTTTGAAATCTACACATGTACAACATACAGGCACAGTTCTTTTACCATGTTGGAACTACCAATGCTGTCTTCAAAATGAGGTATTACTTAGCACATTCAGATGCTCCCTTGCAAAGTTATTTACCAAAATATGAAAACAATCATAAATTCCATAACCTGAGTCCTAAAAAACTGAGCTCTGTACATGTGTACAGCATTCAGACCCAGTTGTGTTACCATGTAGACACATATGATTTTAAATATACACATTCTTGGTGTTGCCAATGTACTGCTGAATGGGTACATGTAAAGAGAAAAAGCAAGGTAAGTACCTTGCACGTGGATTCTTCAATGGATACTTTTTACCCAATGGTCTTTTCAACAGCTTCCGATGTCTCCCAACATAATAATCACCCAATCATGCAAAGACCACCTTTCTTGGTGGATGGTCTCCTCTCAAGTACTTCAAGGCAGACCATTTGTTCTTCCTCCTCCTGTTGCCACGGTGACAACGGATGCCCCCCTGATTGGGTGGGGGGGCATTTTCAGGGCAGGACTGTCCAGGGCACTTGGCAACCCCTAGAGTACCACCTGCACATAAACGTCTTGGAGATGAGAGCAGTATTTTTAGCGTTGCAAGCTCTTCAGGACTCTCTACCTACTGGGACTATTGCAATTCAGATGGACAATATGTCTGTAGTGTGGTACATCAACAAGCAGGGCGGAACCAGGTCCTATCCCTTATGTCGAGAAGCACTCAGACTCTGGCAGTGGGTGATCTCCTCTCAATGGTTTCTGATAGCAATGTACATCCCCGGGAAGTCCAACGTCATAGTGGACAGGTTAAGCAGAGCCATTCTCATGCCTCATGAGTGGTCTCTCAATCAGTTAGTAGCGGACAAAATTTTCCACAGATGGGGTCAACCTTGCTGCGACCTTTTTGCAGCCCCTCTCAACAGCAAGTGCGATGACTTCTTCACTCTCTTCCCCCTCCCTGGCCACTCCCCCAGAGATGCTCTAGTTCATGATTGGCCCCGGGGTCTTCTGTATGCATTCCCTCCCTTTCCCTTAATTCCAAACCTGATTCAGAAAGCGACCACATTGGGATCCAGGATGATCCTCATTGCCCCTTACTGGCCTCAACAAATTTGGTTCCCATTCCTGCATCATCACCTGCTGGAGCAGCCCTGGAATCTGGACCCAGTGCCAGACCTCTTGATCCATCAGTCGGGCGGGCTGCACCAATCCCTTCAGTCTCAACCTCACAGCTTGGTTGCTCCACTTCCAACCTTAGCCAGACTGTCACATATTTCTCAGCCAGTGCATGAAATCATCCTTTCTTCGCACAAATCTACTACCAGAAAGACTTATGCTAGTAAGTGGAAATGTTTCTCCTTCTGGGCAGAGGCTAGAAATATAAACCCCTTTACAGCCCCTGTCCATAACGTTCTAGATTTTTTGGCAGAACTTTTTTGAGCAGGTTCTTCATCTGCCACCATTAGAGTCCAGTTGGCTGCTATCGCTAATTTCCATGCTGGCCTGGCAGAGACCAGCATCATGTCCCACAAACTTTGTAAAGCTTTTCTTAAAGGGATGATTTTACTTAGGCCCCCGGTTAAAGATCCCCCGCCTCCGTGGGATATGAACCTGATATTAACTTCATTGATTCTCCCTTCTTTTGAACCTGCAGCTTCCTGTTCCTTAAAATTACTCTCCTAGAAGACTCTCTTCTTAGTAGCCATCACCTCAGCTAGAAGAGTGTCGGAACTTCAAGCCCTCTGTATTCATCCTCCTTATCTTATTTTTCACAAAGATAGAGTTTCACTGAGGACTAATCCTTCCTTTTTACCCAAAATACCTTCCGAGACAAATCTGAATCAGGTTATTGATCTTCCTGTCTTTTTTCCTAACTATTCGAACAGAGCTGAACAAACATTGCACTATTTGGACGTTCACAGGCACTAATGAACCCAGGACAGGCATGGCACTTCAGTGGCAGGCAAGGCCATCTGATCTGTTTGATAGCTGTGCTGGCTACCCACTCAGACAGCTGGTACCACTACAGTCTCATGACCTCCTTCAGTGTCAGCAGTCTGCCTTACCTATGCCTTTTCTTTTTACATGTGTCCATTCAGCAATGGACCTAAGGGATCATGTTCTGCATTACTAAACCCTTCCTGTCATCTAAACTCTACACATGCCTGATAAAAGCAGAATAAAAAAAAATATTGCAGGATGGTTACTGACATGTTAGATTGTACGTGGTAGCACTCTCCTGAAACAGTTGATGTTAAGTTGTCTATCTCGCCTTCATTCTTGCTGGATGGGTTCGGAGCCGATTCTCTGCTCCGACTCGGCCTTCTACTAAAGCTCGAGAGCTATTTACCGGCTCGAGGCTTCCCCATATCCCACAATTCTAGGCGACAGATACCCAGATCTCGTTTGCCGCTTCAGCTATGAGGTTGCGATTTTACCGGCTCTAGGTCATATAAATCTTTTCTTGTATTTTTACTGTCAATATTCTCTTATTTTTTGATAATCTTCCCTCTTAGTTTAATTAGATTGTGTACCCCTTGAGATCCCACTTAGAAACTCATTTTTTTTTTGTTGTTTCAGAGTTTCTCCCCCCCCCCCCACCCTTTAGGGTAGTGTTAGGCCTTATTAGCTACTTTTACTTAGTCTTATAGTTTGTTCTTGTATTTTATATATATATATATATATATATATATATATTTGTTAGCAATAGTTGTGTGGTTATAATTATTATTATTACTGTTAATTTTACCTAGTGCGTGTGTGTGTGCCTTGTTTTAAGCACTAGTTCCTGTTCCCTTTGGTATCCCTTTCTTAATATGTCTAAAGATACCAAAATCTCAGGTTTCAAGAAGTGTGACTCGTGCTGACAGAAGATGTCTCTGACAGACAGTCACACTTCTTGTGTTTACTGCTTGGGCCCCCTACACCTGCAGGACTCTTGTTCGGTATGCCACGCCTTCAGTCCAAGAGTCCTGCAGGAGTGTAGGAACAAGCTCATTTTGAGGGGCTTACTTAAGCCAGAAGGATCCCCAGCTAAGCCTCCATCGGGAAAATCCTTAAAGCCCGCCAAACTGTCGGCTCCCTGTTCGGAGCCGTCACCGAGCGGAGCTCCTGCCTCCTCGTCGGTTCTGACTGGAACCGACACTTCGAGACCTCAGTCTGCTCCGACCTTGGTGTCAGAGCCTTCTCTGAGCTGTAAACATTCAAGGTCCCCCTCTTTAGAGGCCGTTTGTTCAGCTCTGAGGTCTCCATTGCTTCAATCGGAGCGGAGCCATAAGTCCCACTCCTCTCAGTCCTCCAGACTATCCGATCATGACTTGGAGAGGGTGGTCAGTAGGCTCCTAAAGTCACAGGCACTGGCCAAAATGTTGACCACCCCTTCTCAACAGACTGTGGCTATCCCTGTGTCTTCAACAGTTCCTCCTCCGACTCTTCCACTGTGTTCAGAGCCGGAGCTCGTTGGGGCTCGAATTGTCAGAACGTTGGAGCTGATACCACACCTTTCAGCTCCCTCTTCGGCTCCGATCTCTTCATTGCTTCCGTCCTTGGAGGGATCTGGGCGCCGAGACTCCCTCATCAGCTCCGAGGGAGCGAGTGGCATCGGACCCTTGTCTGACCCCGTTCTCCCTCTCGGGGCCTCGGTGCAGGTGAGTTTGGCCCCAACATCAGCCTCGGAGCTGTCCCTCTCAGTGCCAGGAGGGGTTCACATCTCTTCGGAGTGGGGACCCTCTTCTCTGCCTGATAGGAGCGCCTTCGAGGTCATGAGGAGCGTGCTGACTCCTGTGTCGGCTCCTCAATCGGCCACTTCATCTCCTCCCCCCATGGTGCCTGCATCAGTCTCTGTCCACCTTCCTGACCCCAAGTGTGGAGAACAGATGCTCCAGGTCACCCCATTGGGTGTATCTTCCTCTTCCGAGGCCTCCCCTGATCATTCAGAGGAGCCCCGTCAGAAGAGAAAATGCAAGAGGAAACATGTTGACTCCCCCAAGTCAGTCATATCTGACACCAACTTGGAGGATTCAGAAGGGTCCCCAAGGTCTCCCTCTGAGGATGTCTCCTTTTCAGACATCCTTGAGATCCTTAGGCAGAGGGGGAACTGCACTGCCCTTAACCCTTCTGAGGATGAGTGGGTGTACCTGGACGCATTTGGTTCTCGCCCTTCCACCTCCTGGGTGTCTCCGCCTTTTGACCCACTCATGGAAGTGGTGGCTCGGAAGGCGTGGACAGCCCCGGACACAGTGGAACCAACTCCCCGCAGGCCCACTAAATTCATTACAGCCCCATCTGGCAAACAGTTTCTGACAAAGGGTGTCCCTGTTGATGCCATGGTGGTGGCATCAGCCACTAAGAAGGAGTTGGCTGACCCTTCGGTGCCTGTCCATCCACCTAATAAAGAATCTAGGACAATGGACAGGTACGGGAAGTGGATGTTTTTTTCAGCGACCTTTTCCATGCGGTCGCTGAATTATCTGTGCCATTTCACCCACCTTCAAAGGGATCTTCTCAAGGAACTGGGTGATACCCTCCAGGATCCATCAGCTGCGGGGGTCTCATGAAAAGATTAACTCCCAGCTGGCGACCCTTAACTCTACAGTCAACTCCTCCATGCGGCTCATTTCTTATACAGCCGATGGGGCGAGTATGGCCGCAGGTACAGGCGTGGCTTTGAAAAGACATGCCTGGATGCGGTTATGTAACTTTGATGACCCCTTTAAGGCATCCTTCACCAAGACCCCCTTCGATGGTTCGGCTTTGTTTGGACCACAGGTGAAGGATACCCTTACCAGGTGTGAGCAGGAAGGCAAGACTCTCTCTGCTGTGGGTGTCCGTTTTTCTACTCCCTCTAGACCATACCCTAAAGGTCAGAAGAGTGGAAAAATGTGGTTTCAGAAACCCCAGGGAGTCATGCCTGACACACGTGGTGAGTTTCCCTCCAGGGGCAGAGGAGGGAACAATAATAGACGCCTCCTAAGGGGCAGAGGGGGTCCGCAAAATCAGGGTAGCAGAGAATCTTTCTCTGACAAACCCTTTCAGCCCCCCTGAGGGGCTGCCCGACTGTCCACCTTCGGAGGCAGTTGGGGGAAGGTTGTGTCTGTACCCAGAAGCCTGGCAACTCCTCACACAAGACAAATGGGTACGGTCTATCATATCCGAGGGTTACAAAATCCCCTTTGCCCACACCCCTGTACAAACAAACAGGTCCCTTCCAGATGTTCCACCTGGTCTAAGGGAGCAAGCAGTACTAGAAATTCCAAAACTGCTAGAAAAAAGGACCATCCAGCCCGTCCCAGCAGACCAGCAAGGATCCGGGATTTACTCCAAGTTCTTTTTGGTACCAAAAAAAGACAGGGGACTGGAGACCCATTTTGGATCTCAGCAGATTAAACAAATCTGTTCAAAGAATGAAGTTCTGGATGGTCACGCTTCAGTCCATTCTACCCTTTTTGGGTCAGGACAATTGGATGTGCTCCATAGACCTTCAGAATGCATACTACCATATCAGAATGCACAGACGCTCCAGGAGGTTTCTCCACTTCCGACTGGGAGCCAGTCACTATCAATTCAGAGCCCTGCCCTTTGGTCTCACCACAGCCCCCCAGGGTGTTCACCAAATGCATGGCAGTGGTTACGGCTCACCTGAGACAGCGAGGATTCCAGGTGTTTCCATATCTAGACGACTGGCTCCTAACTGCTTCCACCAGGCATCAGCTACTCCGAGCCAGGGATTATACCATCCAAACTTGCTCCGAGCTAGGTATCTCTATAAACTTCGAAAAGTCTGCATTGTTGCCTTGTCAATCCATACCTTTTATAGGCACAATATTAAATACAAAAGAGCTGTCTGCAAAACTTCCCTTAGAAAAAGTATCAGACATTCGCCGACATGTTCAAACCTTACTACAGTGCAAGAGAATTCAGGCCAGATTTGTACTGAAAACCTTGGGTCTCATGGCAGCAGCAATCACATTACTTCCCCTGGCTCGTTTGCACATGTGGATTCTTCAATGGATACTTTTTACCCAATGGTCTTTTCAACAGCTTCCGATGTCTCCCAACATAATAATCACCCAATCATGCAAAGACCACCTTTCTTGGTGGATGGTCTCCTCTCAAGTACTTCAAGGCAGACCATTTGTTCTTCCTCCTCCTGTTGCCACGGTGACAACGGATGCCCCCCTGATTGGGTGAGGGGGGGCATTTTCAGGGCAGGACTGTCCAGGGCACTTGGCAACCCCTAGAGTACCACCTGCACATAAACGTCTTGGAGATGAGAGCAGTATTTTTAGCGTTGCAAGCTCTTCAGGACTCTCTACCTACTGGGACTATTGCAATTCAGATGGACAATATGTCTGTAGTGTGGTACATCAACAAGCAGGGCGGAACCAGGTCCTATCCCTTATGTCGAGAAGCACTCAGACTCTGGCAGTGGGTGATCTCCTCTCAATGGTTTCTGATAGCAATGTACATCCCCGGGAAGTCCAACGTCATAGTGGACAGGTTAAGCAGAGCCATTCTCATGCCTCATGAGTGGTCTCTCAATCAGTTAGTAGCGGACAAAATTTTCCACAGATGGGGTCAACCTTGCTGCGACCTTTTCGCAACCCCTCTCAACAGCAAGTGCGATGACTTCTTCACTCTCTTCCCCCTCCCTGGCCACTCCCCCAGAGATGCTCTAGTTCATGATTGGCCCCGGGGTCTTCTGTATGCATTCCCTCCCTTTCCCTTAATTCCACACCTGATTCAGAAAGCGACCACATTGGGATCCAGGATGATCCTCATTGCCCCTTACTGGCCTCAACAAATTTGGTTCCCATTCCTGCATCATCACCTGCTGGAGCAGCCCTGGAATCTGGACCCAGTGCCAGACCTCTTGATCCATCAGTCGGGCGGGCTGCACCAATCCCTTCAGTCTCAACCTCACAGCTTGGTTGCTCCACTTCCAACCTTAGCCAGGCTGTCACATATTTCTCAGCCAGTGCATGAAATCATCCTTTCTTCGCACAAATCTACTACCAGAAAGACTTATGCTAGTAAGTGGAAATGTTTCTCCTTCTGGGCAGAGGCTAGAAATATAAACCCCTTTACAGCCCCTGTCCATAACGTTCTAGATTTTTGGCAGAACTTTTTTGAGCAGGTTCTTCATCTGCCACCATTAGAGTCCAGTTGGCTGCTATCGCTAATTTCCATGCTGGCCTGGCAGAGACCAGCATCATGTCCCACAAACTTTGTAAAGCTTTTCTTAAAGGGATGATTTTACTTAGGCCCCCGGTTAAAGATCCCCCGCCTCCGTGGGATATGAACCTGATATTAACTTCATTGATTCTCCCTTCTTTTGAACCTGCAGCTTCCTGTTCCTTAAAATTACTCTCCTGGAAGACTCTCTTCTTAGTAGCCATCACCTCAGCTAGAAGAGTGTCGGAACTTCAAGCCCTCTGTATTCATCCTCCTTATCTTATTTTTCACAAAGATAGAGTTTCACTGAGGACTAATCCTTCCTTTTTACCCAAAATACCTTCCGAGACAAATCTGAATCAGGTTATTGATCTTCCTGTCTTTTTTCCTAACTATTCGAACAGAGCTGAACAAACGTTGCACTATTTGGACGTTCACAGGCAATTACGTTTTTATTTGGATAGGACTAAACAAACAAGAAAATCAGACCAACTCTTCCTGTCCTATGCTGAGGGCAAGCAGGGCCTGCCAGTTTCTAAAGTAACCTTATCCAGGTGGTTGGCGTCTATTATTACTTTGATTTACCAACTGAGACACAAAGAACTCCCTACAAAACCAAAAGCTCATACTACCAGAGCATTAGCTACGTCGGTAGCTTTTCAGGCAAGGCTTCCAATGGAATCTATTTGTGCTGCAGCCACATGGGCCACTCCTCATACTTTCATTTCACATTACAAGATGGATATGGCCTCCAGGAGTCGAGCTGATTTTGGTTCCACTGTGCTCAAGAGTCTGTTCCGATGAGCCACCCAGGGCTAAGGTGCTAGGGATGCTGTCCCATCCAGCAAGAATGAAGGCGAGATAGAGAACTTAACATTAAGAAGTTATGTACCGACCATAACGTTCCATGTTAGTTGTCTTCTTCTCGCCTTCTTTCTTGAGTCCCACCCTCCATCCCCCTAGCCTGGACAGACCGAGAAGAATCCCTTTTGAGGCCTTCTTCCTCTGGTTGACTCTTTTCTAGGTTACGTCCTCCTCTGTTTTTAGCACTGTAGGTAAACCTTGTAGTAGGGACAGGTGTCTCCATGGTGTTAGCCCTACCAAACGAGATCTGGGTATCTGTCACCTAGCATTGTGGGATATGGGGAAGCCTCGAGCCGGTAAATAGCTCTCGAGCTTTAGTAGAAGGCCGAGTCAGAGCCAACCCATCCAGCAAGAAAGAAGGCGAGAAGATGACAACTAACATGGAATGTTATGGTAGGTACATAACTTCTTATTCTTTCTCAGCATCTTCACCAGCTCCTTACCACAGTTATTTTCCAAACTCAGAAAAATATATTTTACACAACACATTTCATAATAGAGTTTTACTTACCATACTGGCCCTACTTGGTCATGGGTGTTTTCCATTCTTCTCACAAGCTGCATGTTACCAATCCTGCGTAACTCTCCTCATGCCATTGTGGAAGTTAGTCAAGAACAACGCAATGTCCTCCTCAGTTAGGTGAATGCCATCCCTTCTGAACAGATGAACATCTTCTGTGATGATGCTGTCGTGGCAGATTGTAGATCCACCGACCCTGTGTATCAAGTCATGCATGAACCCATTCTGTAAGCGTCCGGCCTTGTGCACTCCCTGTTGACTGTTTGCTGTTTTCCATATCTGTTGAGGAATTATGTCAGACCACACAAAATGACAATGTGGCCACCACAACTGCAGGTGTTCAAAAATTGCTCTGATTTGAAACCGTAGCCTTCCGAGTGGTTGACTGATGACATCATTCCCTCCAATGTGCAGTACAAGAATTTCAGGCTCAAGGTAGATGGAACACTACTCTTCCAACAACTGCAGTACTCTGCTCCAATGCATACCTCTTCTTGCAATCCATTATACGTTCACAGTGGATTTGAGGAAGCTCAAGTTGTACTGGCAGCCCAGTGAATGTAGGAATGGCCACATACCTACACTCTCACTTGTCGTTCTCCTGCTCATGAAGCCATATCAGTGTCAGAAGGTGGAAGAACCTGCACAGGAAAGAAAATGCAAACAGATTACTACTGATGTTTGACAAAAGTATTGGAAGACTACATATATATGTGTATCATATGCATTACCTGGTTAGCCCATCCAAATCTTCATTCCTATCCACAGGGGCAGTATTCTTTTCATTAGGTGCATAAGTGGTGATGACACTGCAGAGGTACATACTGACCAAACGTGAAAACACCAAATACACACAATGATTGACAAGGGGGCACAGAAAAACAGAAAAAGCAGGGTAAGGACCGCCACTCCACTAATATGCCAAGGACAGGCAAGGGGCTTCAGCTCGTGGGTGTCTGAAGTGTCCCATACTGGTGCTGGCTACCCACTCAGACTGCTGGTAGTAGTATTGACTCCCAATTGCATGCAGTGCCAGCACTCTGCCTTTTCCATTTACGTGTGTCCTTTCGGCAATGGCCATAAGGAGTGAAAGGGGGGAGCTAATGTAAACCCTCTTGCCCTGACCTACATACATTTACTACAACTGAAGGGAGGGAGACTGAGTGGAGAGCTACACCAAGACAACATGTGAAAAGACCAAGACTGAACCAGGCTTTATCTTTTTGCATGTCCTTTCCCGGAGGGAAACACTGCATCACAGTGGCACCCCTGAGGCCATGCTTACCTAGGACAGCAGCACTATGGGACTGAGCTGAAGAGTCTCCAACTTCCCAACTGTGATCCAGGTGGATCACAAGCTCCATGGTGGTTGGGTATGCCGAAGTGCATGGGGTGGGACTAGAACCCACAAATTTCTGTGCTTCTGCTTAATTTGCTATTACAGAAACAAGCAACAACTGACAACAACATGCATGAACTATTAAATAGCCTTGAAAAGCATCAGCTATTATTTAAATGTTTTTTTTATATGTTCCGTGTCGTTTCCCCCTGTGCGTCTACTGAAAATGGGCCATTAACTCTGTTTGACTTTCTCAGTTACCAAAAGTCAAGAAAAGATCCTGCAAAATGGCCTTTCCCAAACAAAAAGCTGGTGTCAGAATAGTAGACTAAAGCTAAATGTCATGAAATGTATAATAGTATCCTATGGGAAGTATGACTTCCCTTGTAACTATCACATTGGTTACACACCCATGAGAGTTGATTCCACAGTTAGGGATCTGAGAACCTGATTTGACAAGGAACTGCCATTTTATTACCTCATATCTTCTGTAAATAAGTCTTTTTTTCTTCACAAAGCTTATTTCTAAAGGCATGGTTCTCAGGACTGTGGATGTAATCATTCCACTGTACTTTGTTCTCATTAGGCCGGGAATATAATGCTGCTTTTTATGAGCCTATCCAAGCACTTGTCACAGATGGAATGATAACAATGTTTGCTCATTAAAAAAAAAACAAGGAGCTAAATCATAAAAAAATATGCAGAACATCTCAAAGCCCCTTTTCTTGGTTATCATACAGGCTACTAAAAAGCAACCTCTGCCTCACATATGCAACCCAAAATACCATATACTTGCATACCTATTACACATTCATAAGTCCAATAGTAGCATGAACACCAGTGCAAGGGATCTCAAACTCTGTTGCAATCTATTCCTATTCCTATGTAGAAGAAAGTATGTAAATATTAGGGAATATATGAAGACTCAGCTCTAAATAATGAACAAATGAGAATAAAACTCAGTAAGGAACACTTCAGAAGAAAAAAAACTAATACTGGAAACTTGACATCTAGAAATAAAGTCCTAGCTGTAAACTCATTTTTTTTTCTTCCTGTTCTAATATACAGTTCTGGGTGATAGACTGGCCCTACAAATTATTGCATCAATTGCACAAAAAAGAATAAAAATGCTTCATGCTTATCAGATGATATATAAAAATGAGTGTATACCAAGATTATATATTACTCATTCTGAAGGAGGTATGGGCTTCTTCAAACTGGTTACATTGATATATCTGCATTCTTGAGACTGCTTACATATCTGATGACCTCTGCAGATTGAAAAGAAGTCTAAGATAACATCTTTGCTTAGTTTGCCAAAATCATTTTGACATCAAGTAGGGAAGTTAAAAAAAAAAATCAGACAGCAATCGAATGTGGCAAAAAAATGAAAGACAAAATACAAGGAAAAAGATGAGAAGAGAAAGAAAGAAAAGTGAAAATTCCATAAATACAGTGGAGAGCACAGAGACCTCCAGGAACAACCTCATGTTGATCAAGATTTGACAGTGAATAACAGTTGCACATCTTGTTGTTGGGTATGAAACACTGGTGGCAGAGTGCCTATATTACTGAAAGGCAGAATAATGTGACAGATCTGTTGTATTGGGGATTGTGCAAACTCTGTAATCCAGGAGTCACTGAGAAGTACTGAAAACATGAACCACAAAGTATTATTGAGTATAATGAAGTTTATATCACATAGGATCATCCATTACCAACAGTTCAAAAAGTATATTTCAGAAAAAAAGATATAATACTTCGTGAAAAAAGACCCAAGTAGAATTAATAACTGAAAGTGCTAAACCCAGTGATTACAGTATTTTACATAGATTCATAGATTAGTACTAAGCTAACTGCCCTTGCAAGCAATTTTAAGCCTAGCCAATTATCCCTTGTGAGACTCAAACCCTGCACCTTGTGCTTGCAAGGCAAACACCTTAACCATTAGGCCACCCTCCCAACCCTAAAAGCCTGCCATAGGTTCATAGATTAGTACTAGGCTAACTGCCCTTGCGAGCCATTTTAAGCCTAGCCAATTATCCCTTGTGAGACTCAAACCCTGTACCTTGTGTTTGTAAGGGAAACACCTTAACCATTAGGCCACCCTCCCAACTAAACAGATTTTGCAGGTCTTGAACTCAGGACCCTGTACACTATAGTCACAGTAGTTAACCACTAAGCCATCACAGCAATACAAACATACATTCAGACATAAAGTTATAAAATACTAGGGCATGCACGCAGAAACAAGCGCAATGTGGATGAAAGATATTCAGACAGTTCTAATAGTTGTAGGAGCAACAAGTCTAATAAAGAATTTACAGTTGGACTTAGATATGCTACCAATACATGTAACCCTGTATGAATTACAGAAAAGGGCAGTTCTGGGCACATTCTGGTTGCTGAGAAATGCACTCTTGGCTAACATCAAATCTATGCATTAGAAACACAAAATACTTAGAGAACTTCAACTGACTCTGCCATTTATATCAGTATAATCATATGTCAGGTATTGATGTAAATATTCTCGCATACTTCTTTTCATTTTATCAGAACAAGTTATGAAAATGTGAGAAAGAGCATTAAAACAATTTTTTTCATGCAGAGAATGACACCTTACTACCATTCCTCCATCTCCATGGTCAGTAGATGATCATCCCAGACAAATCTGACCAGTACTTTCATGACGGTGTCTGGAGGGATGCAAATATTGAATCAATGTTGCCATTGGCCAGAAAAGGACATATGATCAAGGGATAGTTCGGGCTGCTGGCATACTGTGTGCTGCTAATGGTCAGACTGCCTGTCTGTCTCAAGAACAAACGGCACCAACTGAACCATCTTTAACAGACAGAAGAGTTCCCAATGTCTCTTTATGGAGGCCCAAACAGTTCAATCATCCACTGTGGAGTCATGGATATAGGTGTACAGCTCAGCCAACCAGGCAGAATATGTAAAGGTGATGACAAAGTTGGGTATGTCTTGACATAGACAGGCATCTGCTACCATAGATAAAAGTCTGTTTTAGGACAATTTATCAATATAATTACTTCTTTTCACAAGAACATTGGGGCTGTAGGTACAGAGTCTACCAGTACATGGTATGTAACATCTGTGCCTGTGGAAACTACCCCACAAGAAGACACACAAGGACAGGAAGACCCAAACAGGTTTGCCAAGGAAAGGATATCTTCAACTGTGGTAGACTGCACCTTGGTTGCAGCAAGATCTACTGAGCAAGTAGAAACAATGGTGGACCTCATGCTGGTGGCCATGCATGCCATATGTACTACACCACCTAACCAAGCTGTGTCAATAGCCACATCCCAGAGCTGGTGGTGGTAGTATGAGGTCTGGGATACATCAGCTGCAAGCACAACATCATAGACATATAGCAGAGTGAGTTTATATGAAGCAGGAGACAGTATCCCTCCTAGGTAGCTCCTCGGGAATGTAATGCTAGTTTTCATATGATCAGACTGATAGTCAAGCAAATACCTATGAGCCTAGGAACTTATTAAAAAAAAAAAGCAATTCAAATATTCTTATGATCTGAATCAGATGGTCACCATGACAATGGACAGTAGAAATATCCAGACCATCATCCTCATACAGATGCTAATGGAGGGCTGACTAAACTTGCATGTAAAAGTGTCTAGTCATAAAAAGAGCAAACACAAGCAACAAAATGTTGTATAGGGCTAAATGGTGATTAAATAATAAAGGACGATGACACATTACCTATCACTCCCAATACCTATTGATTTAGCTATAGAAAAGCTGACTCATCTAAAGTCAAACTTCTTCTTCTTTCAGCTTTTCCCGGTTAGGGGTTGCCACAGTGGATCATCTGTCCGCTCATGATTGGCAGTGGAGTTTTACGGTGTCGAGTTGCTAGCCCGGAGCCCAACCTTCCACAGAAGGCACACACATGCACACACTCACACCTAGGGCCAATTTAGAGTGTCCAATCCACCTACAGCATGCCTTTGGGATATGGGAGGAAACCGGAGCACCCAAAGGAAATCCATGCGACCACAGGGAGGACATGCAGACTCCGCACAGAAGGCACCCCAGCCGGGAATCGAACCAGAGAACCTCTTGCTGTGAGGCGACAATGCTAACCGCTGCACCGCCGTGGCTGCCCACTCATCTAAAATCAAACATTACACCTAATTTGGGATCATTTGCATATATCCCATGGGCCTCTATTACAGGAGGTGGTATCACACATGGAAAATTCTAGCTTGGCTAGGTTTCTCTTATATATATTCTTATAAAATTCTGTCAAAATCCTCCTACCATCACTGCATTCTTATTTCTGTCCCCTGTATGTCTATCCTACTCATCACATCTTTCTACCAGTCTGCTTGTGTTACAGGTGGTAAACCCTACTGATTGCTGCCATTTGTAGTCTCCATGTAGCACCATATGGACAACACCCCACAAAATATTTGCTTTATCAAAGTGAAATCATCTGTATCTCCAATGCATTTTTTTATAACAAACGAACATTTCATATTTGACTAACTCAACTAAAGCAGTATTCAATTTGACTAATGCTTTTCCTGAGCAGGTTACAGATTTTGTCAATACCCTTTATCAGATTTAAACCCTGAATATGTGAACCTCACAGATTGAAACAATTATTGCTTAGAGCAGTTGTACACGTGTATGTGTCTGAAAGGAGTATTACAGACTAGCACATATTTTACAAAAGACAGATGAGAGACAGAAAAATGTACCAACACAGTCACTGATGTACACAATCTAAAAATATCAAGTGTTACATGTGCATCATCTCAAAGAAAGATGGAGCACTAAACTGTGCTGACAAAACTGTTATGTTTTCCAAGGTAAGGAAGTTCAGAATTATTTTTATAGGAACCATTCCATTTTGCAGTGAATGACAGCAAGAAATCACTCAGAAATGGGTGATTCTACACCAGGAAGGAAAAGTGGTTCAGAAAACTGCTTCAAGTGTCGTCAGCACTTCTCTAGCCAGCAGTAAAAGGTGCCCACTGACAACACATGACTACTTAATGTTTAAGTGACCTGACCCTCACACCACCGCACACTGGGGCTAGACAGTTGATTCATTAACTGAGTGATTTTAGCCCACAAACTCAGAAGTTGCAGAGTGGTGCACACCACCCACAGCAATACATAGTTAAAAAATAAAAACAAAGCACTACCCAACACCCTCTTCACAACATCATATCATATTCTAGCTTCACTAATTATTTCATATACTCTTATCATCTATGAACATTGGTCACTTAGTGAAATTCACCTTCCCCACCTAGAAACACAACCAGTTTCATGAAGCCGGTTATTTTTCCTTATATACTACTCTGCAATCTGCTAAAATCCTACATAAACTATAATAAATAAAGCATGCCTCTCGGGCACGAGACAGTCACAACGAAATTTACATTTGCTCTGTCAATAAATCTGGTGGACCCTGCTGTAAATACAGAAAATGATAACTGGGACTGCGGCAGTTTAACATTCCTAATAATGCTGCCGCAGCAGCCCTTCCACAAGAACCAGAAGAGATTATACCAGATATTAAACAGGATTAAACATCAGCAAGTGGTAGCACAAACTCCAGAGACAGATCAGGGGAAATAAACAGTGTCTGATAACCTACATGAAGAAAAAAAAGCTGTTGGCAGGCCAAGAAGAATAAGAATTAAACCAGGAACCTCCTCGTAAGATCCGGACAACCGGTGTGGATCCTAGCAGTGATCCATGCCCAAATAAAATAGAGGGATCCAGTAGCAGGTAAATCTCCAAATACCAACAAAAAGAGATACCGCCTGCTGGACCCTCTATTTATCTGGGAAAAACAAAAGAAAAGTACATTGGGGGTGGATGTGTTATACAAGTGGTGACTTGGATTGCAAGAATCCAATTGGCTGCCAGCACTTGCTTTATCAACAATTTGCAAGCAGATTTTGAACTAAAAGTTTAATGTGACCAGCATATAAAAACATGCTGAATTTCAACTAAACAAGGTAAATTACAAGTTCAGTTAAGATTTCAGCTTGTATTTCATAAAGAAAAACTAAAAATCTGTACTACAGTTTCTCGCACCTGTCGAAGGCACTTAGGGGTAACAGCTTCCAATTCCTATCGTCTCATGGCACACTCGGATGTAAGCAGAGAGGGGCCATGAGACAGTAGTTGGGGTTAATGAGTTAATAAATAAAATCATCACTTAAAAACTGCATTTTGCATTTACTTTGGTTATCTTTGTCTAATATTTACATTTGTTTGATGATCTGAAACATTTAAGTGTGATAAACATGCAAAAAAAAATAAGAACTCAGGAAGGGGGCAAATACTTTTTCATTGCACTGTATCTTGCTTTTCATAAAGCTTTATGAAGCTGGCTGGACTATTCAATTTGTTTTTTAAACGTAACATACCCCCATCTTACTTTACCTTCCATATATCCACTCCCCCCATGTTATATCACTATCTCTCTCTCGTTTCTTCTTGTTTTTCTAGTCTCGCTTCCCTAAAGTAGTCATTACTTACCCACTTAACTTAGTTGCTACATAACTGTTGCTGATACTTTTTTTCTGCTGCTCTATCTTCACCTGCTCTAACCCACTCCATTCACCCTGCAGGCTCACTCTGCTCCCCTACCCTACCCCCATAACCCACCCACTCCCAGGGCTGTTAACCATATACTTCTATAACCACTCCCCTTCTCCCCATCACCCAACCACTAACACCTTCTTAACTACCACACCTCCACTTCCTGCTACTGCTTACAGTTACATTACACCTATCTGTACTCTTTCAGTCTTCTCCACCCCAACTTTATTTGCTAATAACATACAAACTGATATTCCATCCTTCTCTCCTATCACTATCTATATTATATCCTACAGCATACTCTCTCCCTCAACCTACTCTAGCTCTTATACTTCTTCTCCTCATAGCCCAAATACATAAGACCAGTTATATACACCTACTACTCATAACAACTATTCTAGCTTCACTAACTATTTCATATACTCTTACCATCTATGAACATTGGTCACTTAGTGAAATTCACCTTCCCCACCTAGAAACACAATCAGTTTATCAATTATACTCCCACAACCACATAAACGTAACTTCCACTTCCAACTATATACTTCTAAAGTACCATAGATCCTCCCATATTATCTACTTCCAAGACAAGAATGCCCTAAATAACTATTATAAATTCCTAAAGATTATACAAAGACCTCAACAGCACCCCCTATTGGATGGTGACATTCATTCAAACCCTGGCCACATTAATAACATTACCACAGAACCACAAAACCTAACTTCCAATACCCATACCCCTAAGAAACCCTCAAACTCTCTCCTGATAGCCCATCTCAACATCCATAGTATAAACAATAAAATAACCCACCTTCATGCTCTCTTAGAAGTACACTCATTTGACATCCTCTGTATTACAGAAACTTGGCTAAAACCTACAACTCAGGACCAAGAAATTACCCTTCCTGGTTATAACATTCTGAGATGTGATCGGAAGACCAAAAAGGGTGGGGGTGTAGCCATTCTCTATAAATCTGAACTTCAAGTTGCAACTTTCAATGCGTACCTTCCCTCAAATACTAATGCAGAAAACCTTACTGTCAAACTTCAAATCAACAACTGTAAATCTATCTATATAATTTGCTCCTACCTTCCCCCTGGAAATAATATTAATACCCTTGAAAGTATCCTCAGCTGCCTCTCCACTCACCTTCCTCAGAAAACCATAGTGCTAGGTGATTTCAATATAGACTGAGCTTCCTGCAACTCCCCTAATCCTACCACTCACGTAAATCTTTACGTTTTTTCCCAAATTATAACTACCCCCACTAGAATCCACAAACCAAGCAGTAAAGAAAGCATACTAGACTGGATCCTTATAAATAGTCACCCCAATACTTACAAACTAGGTACCCTTCCAGATGATATTAGTGACCACTCTCTAACCTACGTAATTAAACAAAAACTCCATAACCAAGAAGCAAAGCAGATATCCGCCACGGAATCCAGACACCAAACGAAAGTTGTTTCAAAGTGTAAAAATCTTTTATTACAAACGAAAACAAGAAGAGTATCCACAAGCGCTTCGCTTTGTCAAGTAATTCTGATATTTCCAGGCAACTGTTTAAATAGTTGTTAGGCTCTAATTAAGCCACAAAACTTGTACTTAATTAACCAATTGTCATTAATACGTAAAACTCTTGTGAACCAATATTGGGCACTAACATTCAGTTACCATTGTTGTTTGTTGTATGTTGCATACAAATTCTGCAGTTTATCATTTATTTAAACTACAAACCAGTGCATATAGATGTAATTACAAAACACAATATTTCTTTGAACTGAATTTTGAACTTAAACCTGTTCAGTGCCTTTTAGATGTATTTGTCTTTAAAAACATAAATAAAACAAGTGGTACACATTGTATGTTTTCTAACCCTTCCAACCCCCCCCCTTTTTTTTATTTTCTCTTATTGCCAGTAATTTATTGTACCATATAAAATGTAAAAATACAAAGTGTATGTCACCATTCTAATAAACTTTCTACAAACGTGTTATAGCAGATAGATTATAGTCTGGCCCTTCTCAGTTTTAAAACTGGCTTGATACTAATAGTGTCATTTAAACCCGGCCAGTTGCTGGCATCTAATCTTAACTGCCATATTAGCTCTTTATACTCGAGAGTGGACTCCCAGTCCCCCCCTCGAGGCGGTTGTTCTACCTGCTCAACTACCATAAATTTAAAATTGTGGTTTGGACATATGAGGGAATGTTTATATAGTGCATTAGTTTCTTTGTTCTTTGCTATTTCGTAAAAATGCTCGTACATTCTTTTTCTAAGTTCCCTTTCCGTCTTACCAATATAAAAACTTTTGCAGAACGTGCACACCACTAAATATACAACCCCCTTAGAATTACATGTGAAATGTGTGGAGGATTTTATCTTCATTTTTCTAGAAGGTAAATATACCCCTATGTCATCTATAATTGCATGACATTGGTGACAAGCTCCGCATTTAAAAGTACCCAATTTCTTTGTTACACTTCTGTCTCTTCTTTTCCTTTCAAACATATCTTTGAGATTTGTTCCCTTCTTTTTAATAAATGTTGGTTTGTGTGGTAATGTGTTCTTTAATTCTTCGTTGGACATAAGTACCCCAGTAAAACTCCATAACCCCAATCCAAATATTATCATGACCTCACGCTCTAAAAAACACTTTAATCCAGAGACCTTCCAAAATGAACTTAAGGCACATGACTGGTCAACTCTATATCATCTTCAGCTGGATGAAGCTGTATCTTACTTCAATACTAAATTCCTACAAATTCTTGATTTGCCCCCTTGCGCTCTACCCATATTAGGACCAAAGTTGCTCCATGGCGCACTAAAGAAACTAGGTAAAAGATCCTCCTACGCAATAAAATATGGGCCAAATGGAGAGCTTCAAAAAACCCAGCAGACCATCAGTACTTTAAACAGCTACAAAACTCTACCAAAAAGGAAATTCTGCTTGACAAAAAGAACTTCTACCATCACCTACAACAAACCCACCAGCATAAACTGCAAAAGTTCTGGTCAGGCATTAACAAATTGCTTCAGCCAGGGCACTCTAAAACACCCATCCCATCAGGTACTACCCAGAAAAACTCTAAGCAAATTGCTGATACTTTCAACAACTACTTCACTGAAGCAATTCAAAATCTAGCTAATACACTACCAAATGTTAGCACTAGCCTATCAGACATTAATAGGACAACTCCTTCCTTTTATCTACAACCTGTACCTACATCCCTCATCTGCTCTCTCTTTCAAAAGCTCAAACCATGCACCCCCTCAGCTGACCGTCTACCAGCTGAATACCTACAAATAGCATCTAAAGCCATTGCCTATACCATATCCATCCTTATAAACAGAACAATTATAGAAGGAACAATTCCCACTATCTGGAACATTTCACACATCATCCCTCTGCATAAGGGTGTCTCTTCTACTGAACTTTCTAACTTTCGACCAATAGCCTTACTCTTCCCAATAGCAAAAATAATGGAAAAATGTATCCACCGTCAGCTACTCTTCCACCTTCTTTCTAATAACTTACTTGCTAACTGTCAGCATGGTTTCAGGCCCTACCACAGTACAACCACTGCCTTGCTATCCTTTTCCGACTGTATAAACAAAAATCACAATAATAACTCTCTTTCCTCAGCACTATTTCTTGACCTGTCAAAAGCCTTTGACATGGTTAACCATCACCTACTTATTGATACACGCCCTTGCGCTTGACCCACAGGCAATACTCTGGTTTAAATCCTATTTAGATAACAGACAACAAGCTGTTCTCTGGGATAACAACTTATCAACAGCCCTCTCTGTTAACATTGGAGTACCCCAAGGCACTATACGAGGTCCCCTTCTCTTTTCTATCTTTATCAATGATCTCACTGCTAACATACCACAAGCCACCGGCATACAATATGCAGATGACTCTACCTTAATCTGTTCTGCTAATTCCATTTCCTCACTCCAGTCCCTCACACAAACAGTATTTAATAATGTTGAAAATTGGTTTATGCAACATTGCTTCCTCCTGAACCCCCAAAAAATGAAACTATTGCTTTTTACTCCTACCCAAAAGTCTCCACAATGTCACTTCACAGTAACCTCGAATACTGGAACTACCATATCCCCAGACTCTACAACCAGTCTCCTAGGAATTATTATAGACCGCCACCTTAACTTTGATGATCATATTAATGCTACTATAAAATCAGTCAACAGAAAACTAGGCTCCCTTTATAGAATCAAAACCTTTCTCACACCATTAGCCAGAACTACCATTGCCCAGAAACACCTTATCTCTACCCTGGTTTATGCCGCTGCCATTTACACCAATCTATCTAAAAGTAACCTGAGCAAACTTGCAACCAGCTATAACAACATTGCAGATTCGCCACAGGCTCCCCTTTTAGAACCCATCACTGTCTTAACCTTAGACAGCTGAGATGGTTAGAACTACAAAAACAACTTCTATATCAACAACTTATTATCACACAAAAGATTCTCTGCCACCCTATGAATACTCAAATCCTCACCAACCTAATTACTCCATACAAAAACTTGGCAACACTACGCTCATCTAATAAGCTTCTAGTTTCCACTACCAAATCTAACAACAAGGCTGGAGACTCATTATTCTCAAACACAGTGGGAAAACCCTGGAACCAGCTTCCTACTGAGCTCTCTTCTCTTTCTTCCACACTGTTCTTCAAAAAATACCTTAAGGAACACCTCAAAACACACTGGCTATGTCCCTGCTCTAACCCTAACATCTAACTTTTTTTTTCTCTTTTTTACCTATCTCCCACTCACTTTACTTCTCCTCTGTTTCTGTCCTACATTGTCTACTAGTGATGACTTGAATAATAACCACTACCTATGTACTAAAGTAGACTTCTTCTCAGCTCTGTCATAGTGTTACTTACTCTAAAAGTTTTCATCCTCTACCTTGTTGTAAGTAAGCATAAGTTTGTATACCTGTAACCTGCCATCTGATGTAAAATTAACAAATCTTGCTTATCTGTCTTTTGCATGATATGTCATCTCAAGTTTTGTGTTTTTTATTCTTTTCTCTTGCCAACTCTGTACACATTTTTATACCTGTTCTACATTTATTTAATGTAACTTCCTGCTATTGCATATATTGTAAGTCATAATACTATTGCACCTTTTGGAGCTTTTCTCCCCGGGCCTCTACTGAAAATGGACATATATCCAGTTAGACTAGCCCGGTCAACAAATGTAAAATAAATAAAATAAGTAAAAATAGGGTTTGTCTCAGAACTAACCCTTCATTCATGCCTAAAGTAGTTAATGAAATTTCCTTAAACCAGACCATTAATTTACCTTTTACCCTAAACCACTGAACTCCTCAGAAAGGACTTTGCATTCCTTGGATGTTCATAGGAAACTGAGGTTCTTCTTAGACAAGACAAAACCTCAGACAGTCTGACCAACTATTTTGTCTCCTTTCATCCTAGGGCCCTTGGCAAGGCAGTGTCAAATCACACAATTGCCTCTTGGATTTCTAAGGCTATTGCCTTTTGCTATTCCTTTCATGGAAAGCAATTGAGTTCCTCTGTCAAGACCCATTCCACCAGAGCAGCTTCCTCTTCAGCAACCTTTTTCAAGGGCGTTGATTACACTTCTGTTCTAGAGGCTGCAACTTGGACTTCTGTACATACCTTTATCAAGCATTACAAACTGGATTTGATCTCCAGGGCTAGAACAGGGTTTGCTGGGTCTATCCTTCAGAGTCTCATAGACTCTGCTCCCCAACTTACCTCCCATGTTACTTCCTAGAGAGCTGTGGTACTCTCCCTAAGGTTATGAATACTGCAACATGAGAATAGACGGATATAGAATAGTTGTGTAAAAAGTTATCATAACCATAGATGTCCTCCTCTTCCATGTTGCAGTATTCAGTCCCACCCACCTTGCCCCCTTTTGGACATATTAGTACCTGTTTTTTCCCCTACCACTGATTCTGTGTGTCTTAGAGGTTTATGCTTTGTTTCTGTCCTCCTGCTCCTGGGGTCTCTCTCTCTCTCTCTCTGCGGCATCCAGTTCTGAGTTGGGCACATGCAGATGTCACAGATATAGCCTACATCAGTTTATGGCCCCTGCATGCAACATCGCATGTACCCCTGTTTCTAAGTCATTGGTATACTGGCTGGATGTCCAGTGCTGCAGGCAGCAACTCCCTAAGGTTATGAATACTGCAACATGGAAGAGAAGGACATCTATGGTTATGGTAAGTTTTTGCACAACTATTCTTTTTTGGTGGGTCTTTTTGATGCTAGTTTGGATATTGGTGTCAAATTTTAGATGTTCATCAATGATGACATTGAGGAGTTTCGTGTTTGATACAATTTCAATGGTGGTGTTATTCTAGCTGAGTACAGAGAAGGAGTTTTTGTCGATACATAAGTTTCTAGAAGGAGAAAAGAAAGCAGATTGAGTTTGCAAAAGTAGGTTGGAGGGGGAGTGTGCTGAGCAGATGATTTTTGAATTGTCTGCATACTGGATTAGTAAGGCCTCAGGGATGGTGCGGTGATAGTTATTGATAAATATATTAAAAAGTAAAGGCCCTAGGAAGGAACCTTGGTGGAGGTGTGTAGGAAGAGAGAGGTTGAGGATTTCCATTGAACAGCTCGTTGCCGTTCGGAGAGGTAGCTAGAGAACCAGGCTATGGTGGATGGACAGAGGTTGAGATAAGAGAGTTGGGATAGGACTTAGGAGTGGGAGATGGTGTTGAATGCTTTGGACAGGTCTACGAACAAGGTAGATACAAATTTATCAGAGTCACGTGCTAGGTTAATGGTCTCGAGAAATGAAAGGAGGGCAGTCATGGTACTATGATCTTGGCAGAAACCATGTTGAGTGGGAGCGAGAAAGTTATTATGTGTTAGGTATGGCATCAGTTGTGAATGAATACATTTTTCCAGAATTTTAGAGCATGGGGAAAGTATGGCAATAGACCTGAAATTGGTGGTGTCAGTATTTTTACCACCCTTATGAAGTGGGAAGATGTATGCAAGTCACCAGAAAGAAGGCACATAGGATTCTTGGATGGATCTGTTTATTAAAATGTAGATGGGAAGGGCAATACTATCGGCAGATATTTTGAGGAAGGATGATGGTACATTACCAGGTGCACTGCGGCAAGGTTCAAGTTGGAGAAGTTTTTTTTACTGTGCTTGTCAGGATGGGTTTTAGGTTGAAAGGGGGGAAGGAGGAGGACAGTTTAGCTATACAGTCCACAAAGAAGGAGTTGAATAGATTGACGGTTTCAAGATCGGTTAGGCTGGAATTGGGACAGGGGTTATCTTTATTCCCTGGGAGGAGATGGAGTTCCAGAATTTTCTAGGGGTGATTGAATGATCGGTTTGAAGTTTGGAGTAGTATGCTTTGCGGTCTCTAGTTATTAGTTTTTTTACGCAGTTGCGGAGTTGTTTGAATTCAAATAGGGTATTAGGATGTTTGTTGTTTGGTATTGTTTCCATTTTTTGTCTCTTTGGAGCATAGCAAGTTTAGTTTCGTTTGCTAGCCAGGGAGAGGTTTTGGCTTTGGAGTTTTTAGTAAAATCTAGAACAGAAGCTGCTGTTAAAAAAATAATTAGTGGAGCATATAGAATATTGCATTATAACTATAAGAATCAATCAGATGAGATTAAAAAGGAAAGAATTTACAGTGCCCCATCCACTCGTTCAGGTTCAAAAGGAACCTGGATGAGTGGATGGGGCACCATATATTCTTACCGGGCATAGCGCCCACAACCCTCCTGGAAATGGGGAGCCATTACTAAATGGAATCTTTGGTATTAGCTAACATTTCTATGGTATTAATCCACAAAAAGCCAAGAAATCTCTGGAACTGGAACAGAAATCCAAGCAAAGAACAAACAACTGACCAGGAAGCCAAAGACCGCAGCAAATGAATCCAACAATGGTAGAAACCACTTCAGTTCACAGTTGTTGTAGAAAGAAAGAAACAATCCTTTATTGGTAAAACCACTGAAATTCACAGTTAAGTGCTTAGCCATGAATTGGTGGAGGCCCGGGGAGAAACGTCCAGATGTATGTCTTTGTAACGTGGGGGGGAAACCGGAGCACCCAGAGGAAACCCACATGAATGCAGGGAGGACATGCAAACTTCACACAGAAGGCACCTCAGCCCTTGCTGTGAGGCGACAACTCTACCACTGCCCCATCCATTTTCTGGGACCATAATGAGTTTGCAGACTTTAAAGATTCCCTGCAGACTACTCTGTCAGAGATACTGGGTGAGCAAATTGGTTTAGCTAAGGAAATTATTTTTTTGAGCTGTGATACAGAATCGGAATTGTCTAGACATAGTTAAGACCTTGCTGAATCCAATTATGATGGCTGCCAAAAAAACAATTAACAGAAAATGGAAATAACAGTCTAAACCAACAGTATTAGAAGTAGTGAATATAGTAACCAAGATGAAACAGCTGGAATTAGGATATTTAGAAAAGGATAGGAGCAAATTACATAGAAAAAAATGGAAATTATGGGAACAATACATACAGAGGGGGAATGAGGTTTAAAAGAAGGCACTGTTTGAATGAGCTATGTAATGCATTACTGACAGTGACTGGATAGATATTAAGTGATGTATGTTTGCTGCTAAAATTATGTCAATATTGTTTGTTTTCATTTATATAAATGTACGATTGTCTATGTAAGGTTATAATTTAATAAAAATGTTTGTTTAAAAAAGAAAAGAGCATCATAGGGTATCAAAACTTGTTAGATAAATTTGGGAAGCATGACTAGGCTTAAAAAGGCCCCCTGGGGTCATTAGCCTAGTAATTGCCTATGAACCCTTGCATCAACCTAAGATATCACCAAAATCCTGCACTATTTTAGGTAGGGCAGACAATCCTTAGGAATCTGGCCAGCTCCATGGATTACAGATTCTTTAGCTTGCAGTGACTGCTCTTGTCGTTTAAGTTTATCATTAAATGTTCTAATGTGATGATGTAAATTTTCAATCATCCTTCAACATGCAGGTTTAGATCTGATCCTCTGATCCGACTCTTCCGCTTTTTACAGATCGTGGCTACTGCAAATTCTCAAGCTTCTCCCTTACCTATTATTCTGCAGTTCCCCTCTCCATACCCCACATCTCATTTGCCGCCTTCACATATGGATGTGGTCATTGTCAGCTCTTGAGCATTCAGTGAGTTTTTGAGTGTTATACCTTTCTCCCTTTCTAGTCTATTTCTATTTTATACTACTACATTTTTTTTCTAAGCTAGCCCACCCTTATCCCAACACACTTGTCTGCATACATAAGTTGGTAGTTTTTCCCTGACTTTCTCTTTTACCACTTTTCTACTATTGTAGGTAGTTTTTCCTCTCTTTCCTAAACTTTAAAAAAAAAAAAAAAACGGTTCTGCCTTATTTTCCTTTGCTGTTTTGTAAGTGTAATGACTGAAAAAAACTTTGGGTTTCAAAAACTGTAGAGAGTGTGGGTACAAGATCCCTTTGTCTGATGCACATGACTCTTGTGTCTATTGTCTGGGCTGTGCCCATTTGAAAGTCCTTTGCAAAATATGTAAATCTTTTAATCCAAGGGATTTGGTTGATAGAATAAATTGATTTTGAAGGGACTTCTCCCTACAAACTTTTCAAAGTCACTGGCTGGATCTCATAGCTCCAAAGCAGGCCAGAAAGAGTTGAGAGAATGAACCTTCTGGATCCTTCACTCCTTCTTCCGATCCAAACAAGGAGCCAGCCCAGAAGATCTGAAACTGGTCAGATCTAAAGACCAAATCCTCAGATCAATCTGTTTTGGATTCAAGGCCTGCGTCATCAGATCCAGTTCTCTCTCAGACAAAAGAGGTCCCCCAGACTTATGCATCCTCTGTGGACTCGGTCCCCTCTCTGCTACCTTCCCCCTTTTTAGAGAGGCACTGACACTCTAGATCTCCTACATTAGCTTTTTCTTCCCATTGTCTTACAGAAGCAGATGTGGATAGAATGATGAAGAAGTTTCTATCAACACAGATACAGTTGGGAGTCTTCTCGGTTCCTACCCCTTCAGGTCAGGACACAGTCATTAGTATTACTGCACCCATCTTGGCTCCTTCTCCAAACCATCCTTTGGCTTTGTAGCCCTTGGATCTGAGCCTTCTGGGACCATCTGTATCTGATCCGAAGATGGTTGTATCTTTGGATGTGATACCTTCTCTGAGTGGACTGGCTCCAAGTCTGTTGGAGCCAGATGGCTCTAGGGGCCTCAGCATTGGACTACTTGGCTGTGTTTTCTGCCTCAGGTGGGCTGCCTTCAGGTCAGAGGGAGCCGATGGTCCAGAACCATGTCTTCTCGGCTCCATCTTCTTCCTTCTCCTGGGCCATTCTGCCTTTGAGATAGTAAAGGGAGTATTCTCTTCCAGAATTCAGATGATTCCAACCCCCCTTGGATCTGCCATCTGGCTCCCATAAGTCTTTGTGCCATGATCCTCCTCACTCTACTCTACAGGGACAGTCAGCCCTAAGTGTCCAAGCTAACTAACAGGGTATTCTTTTGTCTTCAAATACTTCTCAGGAGCATCCCCCACTGAAGCAGTCCCTAGGAAGAGGAAGTGCAAGAGGAGGCACTTAGACTTCCCACAGGAGTCAATCACAAAAGATACTAATTTGAATGAAGAGGAAAGGTCTCCAAGATTACCACCTGATGACTTCTTCTTGTCAGACATTTTGGAGATCCTTAAGCAAAGGGGTGGTTGGTCTACTGATAACCCTTTACAAGAGAAATCAGTATTCTGGAGGCATTTGGGTCTGGCCCATCTACTTCTTGGGTGACTCTGCCTGCCAGTGAGCTCATTGAGTTGATGTCTCAGCAGGCATGGAAGGAACACAATTCTGTTGAGCTGATCCCCAAGAGACCAGATAGGATCCTGGCATGACCAAAGGGAAAAGAGTTCTTGAGCAAAGGAGTACCAATAGATGCCATAGTCATAGTGATGGCTACAAAGAAAGAACTCATGGAGGAGAGTTCATCTCTTCATCCCCCTAAAGGAAGTCTAAGGTGTTGGACAGATTTGGGAAACATGTTTACACTTCAGTAACTTTTGCAGTTTGATCGTTGAACTATCTGGCTCACTTCACCAAACTTCAGAGAAATTTGATTTAAAAAACTCTCCAAATCTTTCTCAGGAGCAGTAACTGCTGAGGCACAGACTTCTGTTGCATCACAGTTGGCTACCTTACAGTCCATTGCAAATTTATCCATGAGGCTCATTTCACATGCAACGTCAGGTACCTCAAGGGTGGTGGGTTGAGGCATTTCCAGTTAGAGACCTGCCTGGATGTGCCTGTGCAATTTTGTGGAGCCTTTCAAGTCCTACTTCATCTGTGCACCTTTTGACAGAAGTTCCTTGTTTGGCCGTAAAGTTAAAAATACACTCTGCAGGTGTGAGCAAGATGGTAAGATCCTGTCTGCAGTGGGCAGATGTTTTTCCATTCCTCTTAGAACCCTCTCTAAGAGTCAATGAGGTGGTTGGAAAATGTAGTTCAGAAAGTCCAGGGTCCTATCCATGATACACATGGAGATAGTTCCCCCACGGGCAGAGGGGGGGGATTCTAATGGAAGACACCACCCATGCAGCAGGGGAGGCCCACATAAACAGGAGTCCAGAGATTCCTTCTGCAACAGACCCTATCAGCTCTCCTGAAAGGAGGCCTGATTGTCCACTTCTGGTGGCAGTCAGGGGTTGTCTATCCCTGCTCCAGAGAGCCTGGCTAGATATTACAAAAGATACATGGGTCCAGAGGATTATTTTCAGAGGTTATATAATTCCTTTCTCCTACAACTTCCTTCACCAGTAAACAGAATTCCAGAAGTTCCATCCAGTGAGAGGAAAGTAGCAGCTCTAGATGTAAAAAAAAAGCTGTTAGAAAAAAGGAGTAATCCAAGAACTCCTTGCCAGCCTGGAAAGAATCTGCCATCTGGCTCCCATAAGTCTTTGTGCCATGAGCCTCATCACTCTACTCTACAGGGACAGTCAGCCCTAAGTGTCCAAGCTAACCAACAGGTTTGTCTTCCGATACTTCTCAGGAGCATCCCCCACTGAAGAAGTCCCTAGGAAGAGGAAGTGCAAGAGGACGCACTTAGACTTCCCAACTACTCAAGATTCCTTTTACTACCAAAGAAAACAGGGTAATGGAGACCAATTTTGGATCTCAGTAATCTAAATAAATCAGTCCAGTATACAAAGTTCCAGATAGTCACAGTTAAGTCCTTTTTGCCTTTCCTGCACAAGGTGGACTGGATGTGCTCAACAGATCTTCAGGGTGTTGCTATCACATAAACAGGAACAGGAGATACTTGTGCTTCCAGCTGGGAGCCAGTCATTACCAGTTCAGAGCACTGCCCTTTTGCCTCACCACAGCCCCCAGGGTGTTCACCAAATGCATGGCAGTAGTAGAAGCTCACTTGAGACTGCATGCATTCTGAGTGTTTCCTTACCTGGACGACTGGTTCATAATTGTTCTGACCAGGTATCTACTGATCAAAGCAAAAGATTATGTACTCCAATTGTGCTCTCACCTAGGCATTATGATCAATTTTAATAAATCTCAACTAGAACCAACTCTGGTGCTAGAATTCATAGGAGGCTTGTTCAACACAGGGTCAGTGACAGCCTCCCTTCCCTTGCCAAGGTTAAAAACAATTCAATTTCAAGTCCAAAAAGTAATTCAGAATTCTTCAGTGTCAGCCAGACTGATTCTACAGGCTTTATGGTTGATGTCTGCTGCCATAATTCTGGTTCCATTAACAAGACCATATGAAAATTCTTCAGTGGACCATGGCGATTCAGTGGTCCATCCCAAATCAAAATATCTCTGGCATGAAAAGGTACCTCAGGTGGTGGATTTGTTCAGAACAGGTTTTACAAGGCCACACTTTTATACTTCCTCAGCCCAAGGCCATAGTGGCCATGGATGCATCCCAATTGGAGGGGGGGGGGGGCATTTCTTGGGAACTGACAAGCCAAGGCACCTAGTCCCCAGAAAAGGCCAACACGCATATCATTGTCCTAGAAATGAGTGCAGTTCTCCTAGTGTTGCAGGCCTTCCAAGACTCTCTCCCTTCAAGGACTTTTGGAATTCAGACAGACAATATATATTAGTATGGTACACCAACAAAAAAGGAGGAACCAGATCTTATCCCTTAAGTTGAGAAGCTCTGAGAGTTGGGCAATAGGTGATCTCATCCAGTTGATTTCTGATATTAATGCATATTCAGGGGAAGTGCAATGTGATAACAGACAAGTTGAGCAGATCCATCTTATTTACCTCACAAGTGGTCTCTCAACAAGAAAATTTTAAAGATGATATTCCATCAGTCGGGCCAGCTGTGGTACAACCTGTTTGCATCTTCCCTCAACAAGTGCAGCATTTATTTTGCCCTGATCCCCCCACCAGGGAAGTTGCTGAGAGATGTCCTGCACCATTGGTCCCCCATGGTCTCCTCTATGCTTACCCAACAACTCTTCTGATCCCCAAGTTTATTCAGAAAGCATTTTGATTGAAGAGCACAGTAATTCTCATTGCCTCTTACTGGCCTTTTCAGATTTGGTTCCCATTCCTTTGGCCTCATTTAATTTACCCCCCCCTTTGATACTGAATCCAGTTCCAGACCTTCTGTCTCACCAACAGAAATGATTCACCCAGACATTTATGGCCTAAAGTTGACAGCATGGTTTCTCCATTTCCATTGAAAGCTAGACAGCCCAGACTGTCCTCCCCTATCCTTCCCATTTTGTCTTCTCACTAGTAAGATTTACAAAAGTAAATGGAAAAGATTTGCTGTGTTGTTGCCCTATCTCACCTTCATTCTTACTAGGTTGTGTTCGGATCCATCTTTGCCTTTATTTTCAAGCTCAAGGCTCTCTTCCATCTCCTGGCTAAATCCCTATCCCAGCATGCACCAGAAACCTCCCCAGATCTCCTTTGCCACTAAACAAGATTGGGTGTTTGTCTGCTAGCTCTGGCTAAGTATAGTCTTTCTTTACCTTGTTTTTTGCTTCAAGTTGTGACTTTTTTCTCTGTTATTTACCTTAAATTGTGTCTATATCTAAATAGGAAGTTCTTGCTGCTATTGTGCTGTGTTTTTGCAATTGGCCATCATCTGTCATTAGGCCTTGTTGTCCCTCCCGGCTCTTTTTACTGTTAAAAAGCCCATTTAAGTTAGAGAGCTTTTAATTACACTATTTCTTTCCTTTTTTATTTCTATTTTCTTGTTGATTTTTCTGCCATAGTTTAGATACAGTTTGTTTAAGTTAGAGGACTGTGTATTAGCCCGTTTAAGTTGGAGGGCTTTGTCTATTTTTGTTTTTTGTTCTGGTCATAGCCCATTTAAGTTAGAGGTCTGTGCCACTTCTTTCCCTTGTATGTTTACCCTATAGCTTGATCCATTTATATTAGAGGGTCCAGCTTTAGTTATATCCAAAAAAAAAAAAGTTTTCTATTCTGTCTCTTTCCTGTAGTTTCTTCAATTAAAATGTCTGCCAAGGATTCAAAACCAATGGGTTTCATAAAATGTGACAGTCATGGAAAGAAAATGCCACTGAATGATAAACACACACATTGTGTTTATTGTCTTGGGGCTGTCTGTCTCTAGGAGGAGTGCTCCATTTGTCATGCTTTCAATCACAGAGGGCTCCTGGAGAGGAAAAAGAAATTAATTCTGAAAGGACTTTTAAACCCCCCCCTTCTCAGAAGCACTGGAAGAAGATCCGAGTTCCTCCAAATCTGACAAGTCACCATCCTCAAAGTCTGACACAGCTGGGAAGAGCTCCTCCTCTTCCACTTTATTGGAACCAACACAAAAGATGCCAAAATTATCTTCCGCAGATCCAAAGGTTATCAGATCTGAAAAATCTGTATCAGTTCCGAAACCTCCTTGCTCGGTGCCAGTTGAGTTTGAATTATGGAGTCTGTTTCCAGCTTTGGAACCATTCTCCCCTACACTCCTCCTTGACTCGGTCTTCTAGGAGTCTGTCCGATGATGACTTGGATCGGGTGGTACAGAAGCTATTGAAGACTGGCACTGGCCAAATTACTGTCAGATCCAACCCTGAGGGCTTCGCATCCTACCACATCCACCTCTTCTGCTCTGATTCCTCCTCCAATCCAACCCCTGCCTTCGGAGTCTGAACATCCAAAGCTGGTCTTAGTGGAACCCTCGTATCTGAGACCTACTACAGGTTCTTTGGATCCGACTATAGCTCCGACATCCTCGGCTCCATCAGAGCTGAAGGAATCTAGGAGCTGATGCTCTCCAGTCAGGTCCGGGGGCTGAGATGAATCAGACAGTTGTCAGATCCTACTTTGCCTCTCAGGGCCTCTGCTCAGTTCCTACCTTGGCCTCGGGTCTGTCATTCTTGATTCTGGGGGTTCCCTCAGCTTCTTCAGATTCAGGGATATCCTCAGATCTATGACGGGGGCTTTTGAGGTGATGAGGAGAGTGCTGTCTCCACAGGCAGCTCCACAGTCTTCTCTGGATGTTCTATGCCCTAAAGCATTGGTGTCTGCCTCTATACCTCTGCATCCACAGGGATGCAGAGATCCTAGGCCTCAGGACACCCCATAGGGCACCCCCACTCTTCTGAAACCTCCCCGGAGTACCCTTCTGAGGAGGTCCTTTGGAAGAGACTATGTAAGAGGAAGCACTTAGACATCCCAGAGGAGTCCATCACTTCTGACATGGGCCTCAATGAAGCTGAAGGGTCCCCACACTTGACTCCTGATGATGTCTCATTTGGAGACATCCTGGAAATGCTTAAGCAGAGAGGCAGCTGGAAGTCCATCAACCCTTCTGCAGAGGAATCTGTATACTTGAAGGCTTTCGGATCTCACCCTTCCACCTCTTGGCTGTCTCTGCCTTTTGATGAACTCATGGACCTAGTTTCTCGAAAGGTGTGGGAGTCCCCAGACTCAGTGGAACCTATTCCTAGGAGGCCAAACAAATTTATTACATCCCCCATGGGCAAGGCAATTCTAACTAAGGGATTCCCAATATATGCTATGGTTGTGGTGGCAGCCACCAAGAAGGAACTCCCAGAGACAATGTCTGTTGTTCCTCTCCCCGAACAAGGAGTCTTGGATTATGGACAGGTATGAAAAGTGCATTTTTTCTTCAGTGGCTTTTTCTCTAAGATCGCTGAACTACCTCACTCATTTTACAAGACTGCAGAGGAATCTCCCAAAAGAGGTAGGAAATATTCTCCAAGGTTCAGTAGCTGAAGAGGTTGTGGACAAAGTATCCTCTCAGATCTCTACCTTAAATTCAGTTGTCAACTCATTTCATATGTAGCAGATGGGGTGAGTAGAGCAGCGGGTTCTGGAATTTCCCTAAAAAGATATTCCCGGATGTGCTTGCATGACATTGTGGAGCCCTTTAAATCTTCCTTTGTAAATGCCTCATTCAACAGCTCATCCTTGTTCAGGCCTAAAGTAAAGGGCACACTCACCAGCTGTGAACAGGAAGGAAAGACTCTGTCTGCCATGGAAGTCCATTTTTCCAAGTCTACTAATCCTTATCCCAAAGGTCAGAGAGGTAGTGGCAAAATGTGGTTCCAGAAATCACAGAGATCTTTTCAGGACATACATAGTGAAACTTGCCCAGAGGCAGAGGGGGAAGTAATAATGGAAGATGCCGACCACACGGCTGAGGGGGTCTGTAAAATCAGGGTGACAAAGAATCTTTCTTTGGTAGGCCTTTTCAGTGCTCCTGAATGGAGGCCCGACTGTCCAGCTCTGGAGGCAGTCGGGGGTCACATATCTTTGTACTCAGAGGCCTGGCAACAAATGACAAAAGACAAATGGGATCAAACCATCACATCCAGAGGTTACACCATCCCTTTTTCCCTTCCTGTTTCCAAGACAAAAAAGGTTCCAGATGTCCCACCCAGTCAAAAGGAATGAGCAACTCTAGAAATTCAAAAGTTGCTAGACAAGAGAGTCATCCAAAGAGTCCCCACAGACCAAGTAGGATCTGGAACTTACTCAAAATTCTTTTTAGTTCCAAAGAAAACAGGACTGGACACCGATTCTGGATCTCAGCATTCTAAACAAATCAGTAAAAAAGACCAAGTTCTGGGTGGTTAACACTGCGGTCGATACTCCCATTTCTGGGACAAGATGATTGGATGTGCTCTATAGATCTCCAGGATGAGTACTACCACATAAAAATGGACAGGTGATTCAGGAGGCATCTGCACTTTGGCTGGGAGCCAGTCACTACCAATTTCAAGCTTTCCCCTTTGGCCTCACTACATCCCCCAGAATGTTCACCAAATGTGTGGCAGTAGTAACGGCTCACTTGAGATGTCTAGGATTCCGGGTGTTTCTATACTTAGACGAATGGCTCCTAACCACCACAACCTGGCATCTGCTAATAAAAACAAGGGACACAACCTTGCAACTCTGCTCCCAAGTAGGGATTACAATAAACTACGAAAAATTTACCTTAGTGCCCTAGTCCCCTCTCAGCATGTGGTATTCATAGGGGTAGAATTAAATTCAACAAAAATGACAGCCAAACTTCCTCTGGAAAGGATTCAAGCTCTAAGACAACAGGTGACAAACCTTTTGAGAAGGAAGAAAGCAAGCTCAAGCAAAGATGGTTCTAAAAGCCCTGGGAATTATGGCAGCAGTTATAATTTTGATTCCCCCTAGCATGTCTGCACATGAGAATTCTTCAGTAGTTGCTATTCACTCACTGGTTGATCAAGATCTACCAATGTCTCATAAAGTAACAACAGAAACTTGCAAGAAAGATCTTCATTGGTGGCTTTGCTCCACTCAAGTGACTCTAGGTTGACCATTCATTTTCCCCCAACCAGTGGCCACAGTGACCATGAACGCCTCTCAGATAAGGTGGGGGGTTATTATCTTGGAAAGACAGTCCAAAGCACCTGTCAGGATCATGAGGCACACTTGTACATTAGTATCCTAGATATGACAGTGGTGCTTTTAGCAGTGCAAGCATTCCAGGACTCTCTTCCACTAGGAACTATTGCAATCCAAACAGACAACATGTCAGTTGTATGGTACATAGACAAACAAGGAGACACCAGATCTTATCCCCTTTCTTGAGAGGCCCCGAGAGCATGGCAGTGGGCAACCTCCTCCCAACATTTTGTGATAGCAATGCATATTTCAGAGAAATCCAACGTGATAGTGGACAGACTCAGCAGAGTGATTTTAATGCCTCATGAGTGGTCCCTAAAACAGGATGTAGCAGAAAAGATTTTCTGAAAATGGGGCCATGCAACATCCATGAATGCCAAATGCAGCAGCTACTTTGTCCTTATCCTCCCTCCGGGGGAGTCACCAAGGGATGCACTTGTTCACAATTGGTCCCTGGGCCTCCTCTATGTCTTTCCTCTTTTTCCACTAATTCCCAAAGTACTACAGAAAGCCAATTGCTTGGGAAAACTTGATACTCATTGCTCCATACTGGTCTCATCAAATCTGGTTCTCCTTCCTGTGGCCTCATCTTCGGGAGGAGCCATGGATTCTGGACATGGTTCCATACATTTTGACTCATGCATCAGGAATCCTCCATCCATCCTTTCAGACCCTCAAACTGACAGCTTGGCTGCTCCAATTCCAACGATAGCCAGGTTTCCAAATGTCTCCTCTCCAGTTAAACACATTTTAATCTCTTCTCATACGGCTTTAACAAGGAAGATATATAAAAGTAAATGGAAAAGATTCTCCTTATGGGCTATGCATAACCACATCAACCCCTGTTAAGCTCTAGTCAGTTTCATTCTAAATTTCCTAGCGAAACTGTTCAATGATGGTGCGGCTGCAGCTACTATTAGAGCTCAGATAGCAGCAATTTCCAATTTTCATTTAGGGGATTCCAGCTCCAACATAATGTCTCATAGACTATGCAGAGCTTTTCTTAGGGGTACCTTGCTATTAAGGCCATGTATCAGAGACCCTCCAACACCATGGGACTTAAATTCCATCCTATCCTGCATAGATTTCCCTCCTTTTGAACCAGCAATATCTTGCGAACTAAAGTTTTTGACCTGGAAAGCAATTTTCTTGATAGCAGTCACCTCTGCTAGAAGGGTGTCAGAGTTGCAAGCCTTGTCAGTTAAGCCTCCATACTTGCTTTTCCATTTTTGACCAAAGAAGCTTCAGAGTCAAATTTGAAGCAAACTATAGAATTACCAGTCTTCTTCCCAAATTATGAAAACAAGGCAAAATACATGTTACATCAACTAGATATACATAGACAATTACGTTTTTACTTACACAGAAAGGCAGAATTCCAAAAATCTTATCAGTTATTTGTATCTTTTTCAGATTCAAAAAAATGTTCCTCTGCCTCTAAAGTTACACTTTCTAAATGGCTTTCAGACTCTATAACCTTTATCTGTAAGTCTCAAAATAAAGTTCTTCCAGAAAGAGTTAAAGCCCCTTCTACAATAGTCATTGCAACCTCCTCAGACTTTCTGGCTAAGTTACCAATTGACACCATTTGTGCTGCAGCAACATGGGCTAAACCACATACTTTTCCACTCATTACCAAGTTGATTTGGCCTCCAGGAATAGGGCCTTCATTGGTTCCATGACTCTGAGGAATATTCTCCCTAGACTCAGTGTGCTAGGGATGCTGTCCCAACCTAGTAAGAATGAAGGTGAAATAGGACAACACACAAAGAAGTTATATACTCACCATAATGTTCCATATGTGTTGTACATCTTCGTCTTCATTTTTACATCCCACCCTCCTTTCCCCTACCCTTCTTTACTCCTAGAAGACTGAGTCTATACAATTCGATTACTTTGACCTCTGACCTTCTTCATCAGTCTCTAGTTATTTTATGGAAGTACTTATAGCCTTATATTTAGGGAAAACAAGATCTAGGGAGGTTTATGGTGCATGCTGGGATAGGGATTTAGCCACAAGCTGGTAGAGAGCCTCGAGCTTGAAAATAAAGGCAGAAATAGAGCCGAGGATCGGATCCAAACCCAACCTAGTAAGAATGAAGGAGAAGATGGACAACACACGGGACGTTATGGTGAGTACATAACTTTTTTTTTTGAGCACAATAGAAAAACATCAACCCCTTTTCAGCATCAGTACCCAAAGTTCTTGAAATTTTGGCTATTTTAAATGAAGGGGCCAGTTTTCAACTGTTTAAGTACAATTAGCTGCTATTTTTAATTTTCATGTTGGAGATGACAATTCTACCTTAGCTTCATCATGACTGTAAGGCATTTATAAAAGGAACCTTTTTACTAAAATCTCCCTTTAAAGATCCTACTCCACTGTGGGATTTGAATTTAGTGTTACAAACCCTGAGTCAATCACCATTTGAACCAGCTGCAAAATGTAGATTAAAGTTTTTAACATGGAAAACAATACATCTGTTGTCAATTTTCATTCTATTCTCATCTGATGAGTTCAGATCCAATCCCAAGAACTGACTCAGACATTACTAGAGCTCATGGTAACTAAAAAACTCTCAAGCTCCTTCCTTACCCATAATTCACCAACCCTAAGCTGCCTCAGATCTCATTTGCTGCTTTTCGTGAAAGACGTGGCTGGCCATAGCAATCAAGCTTTCTAAGATAGGTGTCAGTTTTTCTTCCTTGACATCTTCTAAATCTTAATAATGTTCATTTATTATAGTGTTCTTCTTTACCTTCTTATGAGTAGGTAGCTCTCTGATTACCATTGTTGGTAATTTCCCTTTCTTTCCACTTCCGATAAATTTAACTACTCCTTTCTGTTCTTTGCCTTTCTACACTTTTGTGTAGTACTTGGTTTACCATTGTTAATAAAAAAAGTTCCCCTCTTTACTTTATCTGTATATATATATATATATATATATATATATATATATATATATATATATATATATATATATATATATATATATATATATAAAAAAGCCTGTATTTCTTAACCTTTGACTTATTTGTAGTTTTTAACATAATGGCAGAGAAAGGCCTGTCTTGATTTAAAAATGTGTCAGGTGTGGGAACAAACCTCCACTATAAGATGCCCATACATTATGTGTTTATTGTCTAGGGCCTCAACATCTACAGGAATATTGTTCCATATGCCATGGGGTCAACCCTACAGCAAAAGTTGAAAGGAAGACTAAATTAATATTAAAAGGCTTATTATCATCTTCCTTCTGAGAGGCAATATCTGGGGCTCAATCCCCCGAAAGTAAATCTAAACCAAAGCTTTCTTCTCTGAAGCCGCCTTCTTCATCACCCTTGGCTTCAGAGCCATCTAAAAAAGAAACTGAATTTGATCTGACAGGGTCCCAGATTACTTCTCCCTCTGATCAAAGACAAAAGCTATAGATCCAACTGTCTTGGATACAACAAAAAAAGTTCAGATCAGACTACTTCAAGTCCTGTTATTCTCCGTAGAACTAGATACTGTCCTTCCATCGACCCTGTCCATTCCAGGGGTTTATATCACATTATTGAAAGTATGACAATATCGAATAGCTGAAATATCGAATATGCCTTTCATTGAAATGTTTTTTGGGAGATCGCAGTACAGTGAAGATCGGAAAATTTGCCCTTTCCTCACTGTAGTGCAATCTCCGAGTCGGTATATATATAATTAGCAGGGGGTGTGGGGGGTGCAGCCCCCCACAAGAATGGTTTTGATGAATGGCATATTCGACATTTCAGCCGATCGATATTTTCACATTTCAATAATGTGATACAGATGCCGTTCCAGGGTGCCTTCACCCTTTTTGGAAAGGCAGCGGTCCAAGTCTCTTTCTCAGCCCTCGACTCATTCATACAGAAGTTTGATGGAAGAAGATATGGAAAGAATGATGCGGAAGTTCATCTCAGCACAGATTCAGATGGGTGCCTTGCCGGCTTCTACCCTCCTCAGGTCAGGAGACCTGTTCATCAACTACATCCCCCACTGCAATCTCTTCCTCTGATCCCTTCAGTGGTTTCAGAGTCTCTGGATCCGAGACTCCCGGGTCTATCTGGTTCAGATCCAAAGATAGCTGTATCTTTGGATCCTTAGCTTTATCTGAGTGCTCTGATTCATATTTCTTTGGATCCAGATGGTTCTCGGAGCCGAAGTTTTCCTGTCAGATCCAAGGTGTTGAAGTTGACTGTGAAGTTGTCAGAGCCTTCTCTGCCCCTCAGAGCCTCAGCACTGGATAGTGCAGCTGCGGCTTCCTCCTTGGATAGATTGGGAGGACTGCAGTCCAGAAGCTTGCCTTCTCAGTGTTGAGGTCATCTCTCTCTCTCCGTAGTGATCGGCATTCAAGGTTGTGAAGAGGGTGTTCTCTGTTCCGACAGTACAGACGGATCTAACCTCCTTGGATCCTCAATTTTCTACCCTAATGCCTTTGTGCTTAGAGCCTCATTATTCTTTGCTACAAGGACAGCCAGTCCGAGACCATAAGATTTCCCAGCAGGGGATTCCAATTTCTTCTGATACCTTCCCAGTACACCCCACTGAGGAGGTCCATAGGAAGAAAAAGTGCAAGAGGAAGCAATTGGACTCTCCACTAGAGTTGGTCATGGAGGATACGGACTTCGATGAAGGTGAAGGGTCCCCATGGTCACCTCCCAAAGATGACAAATTTGGAGACATCCTTGAAATCTTAAAGCAGACAGGTGGCTGGGCTCCCACTAACCCTTCATTCAAGGAGTCAGTATTCCTGGAGGCTTTCAGTACTGGCCTGTCTACCTCCTGGGTTACTCCACCCACCTATGAGCTTATTGAATTGGTATGAATTTATAGGAGCAGTTTTCAACACAAAGTCAAGGATAGCCTCACTGCTTCCCTCAGTGGGCATGGAAGGAACCCGACACAGTTGAACCCATACCCAGGAGATGAGACAAGATTATGGCACCATATTTGGATAAACAGTTTTGAGGAAAAGCAGTGCCTTTTGTTGCCATGGTCATGGTGGCAACCACCAAAAATGAACTTGTAGAAAATTGTTCCACTGTTCAACAGGGAGTCTAGGGCAATGGACAGGTTTGGGAAGCTTGTCTATGCTTCAACCACCTTTGCTCTAAAGTTATTGAATTATTTGGCACATCTTACTAGGTTGCAGAGGGATTTGATCAAGGAACTCTCAAATACCCTCTCAGGATCCATGTCTACAGAAGTCCAAGCATCCACGACTTCTCAGTTGGCTACCCTGCAATCTATTTCAAATTCATCCATGAGGCTGATTTTGCATGTAGCCAAAGGAACCTCAAGGGCTGCAGGTTCAGGCATTTCCATCAGGAGACATGCCTGGATGTGCTTATGTGATTTTGTGGAGCCCTTCAAGCTGTCATTCGTCAGTGCTGCTTTTGACTGCACCTCCTTGTTCTGCCCCACAGTGAAAGGAACTTTATCCAGGTGTGAGAAGAATGGAAAGACCCTATCTGCAGTGAGCCTAATTTTTTTGACCCATCAGAGATCATTTTCAAGGAATCAGCGAGATGGTCAAAAGATGTGGTTTAGGAAATCCCAGGGTCCTTTTCAGGACATATGTGGAGGAACTTCCCCCATGGGCAGAGGGGGGAACTCCAATGGTAAATGCTACCCCTGTGACAGAGGAGGCCAGCAAAACCAGAGGTCCAGAGATTCTTTCTGTGATAGACCCTACCAGCACTCCTGAATGGAGGCCCAATTGTCCACCTCTGGAGGCAATTGGGGGTTGATTACCCTGCACAAGAGAGCCTGGCTAGACATAACAAAAAATACTTGGATACAGAGGATTATTTCCAGAGGTTATATAATTCCCTTTTCCCTTCCACCTCCAATATCAAGGAAAATCCCAAATGTTCCACCCTGTCAAAGGAAACAAGCAGCAATTCAAATACAAAAGCTGCTTGTAAAAAGGGTCATCCAAGAGGTCCCACCAGACCATACAGAATCTGGAACTTTCTCAATATTCTTTTTAGTGTCAAAGAAAACAGGGGACTGGAGACTAATTTTGGATCTCAGCAACTTGAACAAGTCAGTTCATCATACCAAGTTTCAGATGATCACGGTTCAGTCCATTCTCCCTTTTCTGGGCAAGGACGACTGGATGTGATTGACAGACATTCACGATGCGTACTATAACATAATGATGAACAGATGATCCAGGAGGTATTTCCACTTCCTGCTGGGGGTCAGTCACTACCAGTTCAGAGTTCTGCCCTTTGGTCTCACCACAGCCCCCAGGGTGTTCACCAAATGCATTGCAGTAGTAGCAGCTTACTTGAGACTGCAGGGATTCTGGGTGTTTCCATGTCTAGATGACTGGCTCATTACTGCCCCGACCAGGCATCGGTTGATAAGGGCAAGAAATCAGGTACTTCAGATATATTCTCAGCTGGGAATAACCATAAACTACAAGTTTCAACTGGAACCAACTCAGAATTTGGAATTTATAGGAGCAGTTTTCAACACAAAGTCAATGATAGCCTCACTGCTTCCCTCAAGGGTACAAACTATAAGGTCATAGGTCAGAAAAATAATTTACACTATCAAAATTTCAGTCCGCATGGTTCCTTCAAGCTCTGGGATCAACATTAGTGGCAATAACACTACCTTTAGCCAGATTATATATGAAAATTCTTCAATGGATGTTAGCAATTCAGTGGTTATTTTACCAATCCAAGTCAACTCAAATATAAATCACTCAGACATGCAAAAAAAGATCTCAGGTGGTGGATTCAATCAGATCAGATTCTACAAGGTCACTTGTTCATCTCCCCTCAGTCTAAGGCCATAGTGATCACGGATGCATCCCAGTTGGGGTGGGGGGGCATTTTCTGGGGAAAACAGACTAAGGCACTTGGTCCCCCAAAGAGACCAATTTGCATATCAATGTCCTAGTAATGATAGCAGTGCTTTTAGCATTGCAGGCCTTCCAGGATGCTCTTCTCTCAGGGATAATTGCAATTTAAATGGACAATATGTCAGTAGTTTGGTACATCAACAAGCAAGGAGGGACCAGATCTTATCCTTTGTGTCGAGATGCGCTCAGAGTGTGGCAATGGGTGATCTCATCCAACCACTTTCTCATAGAAATGCACATTCTGAGGAAGTCCAGTGTGATTAGTAGGTTCATTTTTCTACCTTGCGAGTGGTCTCTCAACACCAAAGTGATGGAAATGATTTTTCATCAATGGGGTCAGCCTTGCTGTGATCTTTTTGCTTTTCCCCTAAACAACAAAAGTATCAGCTACTTTGCCCTAATCCCCCCAACAGGGGGAATCACTAAGGGATGCTCTACTTCACGATTGCCACACCCCCCGCAGTCTACTTTATGGCTACCAACCTATCCCATTAATTCTGAAATGTCTGCAGAAAGCTGCCATGTTGAAGAGCAAAGTCATCCTCATTGCACCTTACAGGCCTGGACAGATTTGGTTTTCTTTCCTTTCGCCTCACTTTCTTTACCAGACTTGTATTCTTGATCTGACTCCAGATCTTCTGTCTCACCCAACAGACATGAGCCATCCCGACATATCAAATCTCAGGCTGATAGCCTGGTTTCTCCAATTCTGTTAATAGCCAGACAAGCGATGC
>NC_056732.1:1102728058-1102865558 GCF_019279795.1 Protopterus annectens
TTACGGGGCTCCTTTTCCTTTGGAGTCGACTCAGCCTTACTTTTGTCAGGTTTTTAGTAGGGGTTTGATCCCCAGCAACCAAGGAAGAGGAGGTAGATGGGAGAAAGCCTCTTAAAATAAGTTTGTTTTGACAATCGATTTGAGGCTTGTCATTAAAGTCAGAGCAGATTAAACAGTCTGCTTCTAGATGAACAGGACTTAGGCAATAAATGCATTCCTTGAGAACATCAGAATTGGGAAGCTTATGCCCACAGGTAATGCATTTCTTGAGTCATGTCAGCTTGTCAGCCATAAAGAACCACAACAGGGCTAACCAGTACAGATTAAGAAATTATAACAAGCTCTAAAGTTAAAGAAGTTAGAAAAGTTTTTTTTTTAAATAGTAGAAAAAAAGAAATGAGAAAGCTACCAACAATGACAGAAAGAAATACGACTAAGGAAAACTCTTAAAAGTAAAGAAAGAAACAAAAATGGTAGTAAGGGTACTTAAAAATAAAATAAAAAAAAAAAAAAAGGCAGTCGCAAAAGTAACAGAAGATAGCTAAAAACAACTCAAGATTATGGGAAGGAGGAAGAAAATATTAAAATATACATTTTAAAGGTATGTGCTAACTCATGACCCAGAATAGTCAAAAAAAAATCCAATTAAAAGCTATAGAGTAAAATGATCCATGTCTGAAGCTAATGGTGGCAAACAAGATCTGAGGTATGTTAGGGTATAGTGCATTGTGGGTAAAACGAGGAGCTTGAGAGTTAGATCCGAACCCATCAGTTGAGGAATGAATGAAAAGGGCAATATCAGATCAGTCCATTAAAACACAGACTCCAAGCTTTAAAATAACTTTCCTGAAGAGGAAAGTATCAGTAATAAGATTTTTAAGTGGAAGGATTTTTCCCAAAGGGAACTTAAATACTCAGCAAAGGACCAGCATAAGCGACTGTTGATTCTTAAAAACCCCACAGGAGCACACCTTCTAGTGATAGTAAAGCTCTGAAGGGCCTGGTGCTCAAACTTGTCTTCTGGTCAGCTCAGCTTGAGCTGACTGACAGTTTGGGTGTATGGGAAGTGCCCTGCAGCTGGATATCAGAGAGTCTAGGGCTTTGGACAGATTTGGGAACTGTGTGTACACTTCAGTGACCTTTGCCCTCATGTCGCTAAATTATCTGGCACATTTTATGAGATTACAAAGAGATCTGATATAGGAGCTTGCCAGATCTCTTTCTGGGTCCACGCCTGTCAAGCTTGAGGATAGAATTTCCACGCAGCTGGCCACCCTGTAGTACATTTTAAATGCATCCATGAGGCTGATGTCCTTTGCGTCGGACAGTAACTCACTGGTTGAAGGTTCAGGCATAGCCATCAGGACACATGCCTGGATGCACTTATGTTATTTTGAGGAGCCCTTTAAGTCTTGGCTCATCAATGTGCCTTTTGATATATCATCTCTGTTTGGCCCCAGGGTTAAAAACACACTCTCCAGATGTGAACAAGAGGGAAAGACCCTGTCTGCTGTGGGTATATGTTTCTCTACCCCTGAAAGACCTTTACTAGGAATCAGTGAAGAGGTATAAAAATGTAGTTTTGGAAATCCCAGGGTCCTTTTCTAGAGTCATGCTGAGATAGTTCCCCCCGGGGGGGGGGGGGACTTGAATGGAAAATGATGAGGCAGAACCAGGGCTTCAGGGACTTCCTTCTCAGATAAGCCCTATCAATGCTGCTGAAAGGGGGCTTGACTGTTGCCCTCCGGAGGCAGTTGGGAGATGTTGAGGGAAGAAAAAAACATCACAAGGCTGACTATGGCTCCATCATAAAAGTATACAACAAAACCAGCACCAGTGGGCTGATGTAATGCCAAAAGAATTATTTAGTCCAACAAGACAACCAAAAAGACTGTTTTTTGGCAATATTATCTCAGTTTCATCAGAAGCCAAAGTAATAGCAGGGAAACCAATAGTATCAGCAAAACCGATCATCTGATGTCAATCTTCATCTATTGCTGACTCTTGGGCATGGTTCCAATCCTATGGCCATTACATAGTTCACACCAGCCAAAAAAAATTTCGAGCTACTGGTCTACCCATAAAGCCTCTCTTTACATTACCTCAGATCTTGTTTGCTGCTCTTACAGGCAAGACGCGTCAGACAATTCCTCTCTCACAGCTAAGTAAAAATTTTTATTTTTTTCTCTTAAACTATTTCTGTTTTGATATTTAACTTCTAAAACCCTTTATTGGTCTTACCCATTAGTGCGAGTGCATTTGTCCTTTTACCATTGGTAATTCTCACTACCATCATTGGTAGTTTCCCCTCCCCTTATCATTAGGTAATCTCTCCATCTACCACTGCTGATAGTTTTTTCCTAGTGTGATTTTGTTGTTTGAAATCTTTTCCTTCCTTCCCTTCCTATCTTCTGCCTCTCCTCATTTTTTTTATTTGTGACTATGGCAGATAAACCAAAAAGTTTGCCTTCGGGATTTAAACAATGTAAAGAGTGCAGCAGAAAACTGCCAAACTCTGCCGGTCATGATTGTTGTGTTTATTGTTTTGGTGCGCCTTTTTTAAGTTTTGACTATATAGTCTGCCAAGGTTTCAGTAATAGAGCTCTGGTAGAATGTAAAAAATAAACTGATTCACAAAGTGCTTCTTAAAGTCTCTTTTGAAGAAGCCTTGTCCAAGGTCGAACAGTCTCCTCCAGCCTCTGGTACCAAAACTACCCACTCAGTGCCATCTTCCTTAGCACCAATTGTAAAGAAATGCAAACATACATCTGCAGGCTCCTCTTCGGAACCAAGACTAAGGTTCTAAAACTGATGGAATGGAGTGAAACTTCAGCACCAACAACCTTACAGGTGCCTTTGACACCGACTATGACACCCACACAGATTAAGGCTCCTACCCCTTCTACATTGCCTACAGTTCTGACATCAACACCAATTGTCACTACTGCCAGGTTGAAGCTGATATCTCCTATGGCCCCACAGATGATGCCAAAGATTTATTTTCATATACAGGGGCAACACCTTAACCTTTTTCTGGAGAGACCTGAGTCTCCTTCTGCATTTTCCGTTTGCCCCACCTATGTATTGATTCCTGGGACTTCTTAAGTAAAATCAGTAACACTTGTTTTAGGCCCAACTTTTTATTTATTACAATTGATGTAGTAGATTTATATTCTGTCATCTCATATTCCATCAGGGAGGAATGGTTGTGTGATTATTTGTTTTCTAAGGGAATACCCCAGGACAAAATCAATATGTACGAACAGATTTTGGATATGGTGCTGAGAAGCAACTTTATCTTGTTCGATAATGAATATATTTTACAAACACAAGGGGTTGCTATGGGTTCAACATGTGGGGGGCTGTACACCAATATTGTCATGTTGGAATGGGAAAAACGTACTTTGAAACAATCAACATATTTCCGATTCTGTAATACTTACATGAGGTATTTGGATGACATTTTTATTTTATAGAAAGGCCCTAGAGACCAAATTGTTGAATTCATTAACTATATTAACAACTCAACCTCTTTTTTGAGGTTCACATATAGTGTTAATGCATGTGAAATTTCCTATCTTGATGCTCTGTTAAAGAAAGATCTGGAACAACAGAGATTTGTGGCTGAAATTTTCAGAAAAGAAACCTATTCCAATAGTTTTCTGCATTTCGAAAGCTGCCACCCATTTACTCAGAAATGTGCAGTTATTAAGGGGCAGTTTGTGCGTGCAGCATGCATGGTGACAACTTGGACAGGTTTTATTAGGGAATGCCTTAACTTGAAGGAAATGTTCTTGAGAAGAGGTTACTCCCCCCCAATTTAATTGATAACATTATGAAGGAGGTTAGTGAGAAAAGACAATGTGGGTATTTTGCACCAATTTTGGGCACCCCTAATACTGACCATCCCAATTTGACTGGGTTGAATATAACTGAAACAATCATGAACACGGCTGTGAATGACCAAACAACTATCCATAACAAGGAAACATATAGGGGGCACCATTCCTCTGGGTCTGAAGTAACTAATTACCACACAAGTTTTTCAACTGTCTTCTCATATGATGCATACACCATTAAAGATATTCTGTGTAAGAACGGGAATTTATTGAGTAGTGACAGAGAATTTTTTAAAATCTTAGGAGAAAAACCTGTGCATGTTTTCAAGAAGGGCCCTAACTTGAAGAATATTTTCGAACATAATAATGATGGAATCTATAGGAAGGGTCAGATGATTAAGTGTGGGGCATGTAAATTTTGCCCTTTCATTTTGGAAGTCAGTGAATGTGAAATTAATAGAATGAAAATAAAAATACCTGAGAGGTGTAGTTGTTCAACTGAAAGAGTAGTCTACTGTGCTATATGTTCTTTTTGCCCATGTTTTTACATGGGGAAGATGGAACGTAAGCTTAAAAATAGGATCAGTGAGCACCTTAGGAATATAAGGGATGTTAGTGAAGTGAATGCCCTTGGTATACACATTAGTGAGTACAACAATCACCAGTTCATGATGCTACCCACTGTCCTGGCTTAAATGACAGCCTTTCCATAAGCAGTCTGCTTAAACTGAGGGCTCTTGATAGGTGAAACTTCCTGTTAGATATGGATTTGGTACAAAAATTTTTTTTATAAATGGCCTTCATACCTGTGGTATGTATATGTACATGAAATTTATCCATTTGTTCCCAATAGATTTCTAACTGTATGCATATTTTATTTACATGTTTTCATATACATATATATTCTTTTTAAAAGCATTTTTATATACACATACTTACATATTTATTCTTGTGTTTATAATATATTGTTAGGGTGTTGACATTTGTGCAATCAGTTTTTATATGTATTTTTATATTTCTATATTTTGATATTTATACTGTTTTGTGCTGACACATTCATGTGCAGTGTTTCAGAGCTGGGAGTGGTTTTCATTAATCCAGGAAGTAATATCATGTTAGACTTCCTATTTAAAACAGTTCATTTCCTTACTTTCCTTTTATCTGATGAAGTTCCTGCTTTCATTTTTGGAATGAAAGCGCTTATACCTAATTGTTTGAATAAAGAAAGCATCCTTGTACTGAACTGGCTGTATTGGCTTGATTTAAATCACACATTGGATTATTTCAGGTCTAACTAACTCTTATTGCCTGCATACTGCTTGTGCGATAACTTATTTTTTTGAGCGAACAACAACCACCTGGGGATGAATGCTCCTGTGAACAAAATAATGAATAAAAGCTGCAACTGTTTCCAAAGCATTCACCGGAGCAAAAACGGCAGTAAACCCCAATGCTGTTACAGCGGAGTAAATATCTAAAGATTGTGAAGTCGACACCACATTAAAACTGGCATAAAACATTTTATTCACACAAGTAAGCGTTTTCACCATTAGGCTTCATCAGACTTTAAGTCTCTTCATTAAACAGTAGTTTAAAAAACAGACGGACCAAAGCCATAGGCTCATGTCTCATCAAACGTCATCAAACCAATTAAATATTTAAATGTTAAAATTTTTAAAGGTACCATTTATTTGCAAATTAATGGAATGATAAATAAAAATAAGAATAATAATGATGGTAGTAAAATCACTAAAAAATAAGACATATTTAAATGCCAACGCTAAACTCTGCGCTGATGGGACACAGAGCTCAAATACAAGCTAAAACAGTCTCCTAAGTTTGGGTCTAGATAGTCTCCTTTTGCTGAGGATGGGCTTCAAATAGACCTTGTCATTTAGACCCGGTTTATTATCCGCCCTACAGCAGATGGTCCAACGTATCTCACGTTCCTCAGTATAGTTCTCAATACCATACTACCATCATTATTATTCTTATTTTTATTTATCATTCCATTAATTTGCAAATAAATGGTACCTTTAAATATTTTAACATTTAAATATTTAATTGGTTTGATGAGACATGAGCCTATGGCTTTGGTCCGTCTGTTTTTTAAACTACTGTTTAATGAAGAGACTTAAAGTCTGATGAAGCCTAATGGTGAAAGCGCTTACTGGTGTGAATAAAAAGTTTTATGCCAGTTTTAATGTGGTGTCGACTTCACAATCTTTGGATATTTACTCCGCTGTAACAGCATTGTGGTTTACTGCCGTTTTTGCTCCAGTGAATGCTTTGGAAACAGTTGCAGCTTTTATTCATAACTTATTTTTTTGGTTGCTGTGTTTTTTTCAATAAAGCTTCCTGGCATTGCACTGGTTCTATGGTGCTGGTTTTGGTTTTGTTATGTTTTTGGTTTCACCAAATACCTAACCATGATGGACCAGCTACTTGCAGTTTGTGTGGTTTTTGATCATAAAAGCAGTCAGCATATGGCACTGGAAAGAGGATTTTAAGGAATTACATGCCCAAGAGATGTGGAATATTTTTAAAGTAAAATTAACTCCTTGGTAAATGCTACACTATATAAAAAATTGCTAGGAAATGTATGGAACAAAAATCTTGGCCTCCTTGGATGTCTGTCAGCATCAGAAGAGGAATAAAAGAAAGGAAAAGATGGAATATAATGAATGAATCCCCTTCAGAAAATAAATACTGTAATATAGCAAAAATGTGTTAGGTTAGGCAGGCTATAAGCAGAGCTAAAAGGGTGTCTGAAATGAAACGGCAATATGAGGTGATATAAATGTTTTAAAGGTATGTTATAAAACTCAAAGTTTTGGCATCAGAACTTGTGAAGGGGGTGACATTATTATAGAACCTCGTGAGATGACAGTTCATTTTGTGGAATGCATCTCTAATATTAAAAGGTGGGATGAGAGAACACCTTTTAATATTAGAGATGCATTCCACAAAGTGAACTGTCATCTCACTGGCTAGTAAGTTCACCACTGACATGACAGCAAAGAAGAAGAAATTTAGAGAACCTGAAGAAAAATCAACCAGAAAAAGTGAAGAGAAAATACTGGCTGGGAACAAATCTTGCAACTTTTCAGCAAAAGTCACTTCAAGCTGCAGCTTTGATACAATAGATGGCTTCCAGCAATTTAGAGGAAAAATAAATCAAATATACTCCAAGGTGATTAAAATAAATGAAAAATTAAAGGAATATATCAACACAAATAAAAGTCTGGACAAAAATTGAAGTTTTAACTAATTATTCAGATGAACTGATAAAACTGTAAAATTCAGACGTTGAACTGTAGAAAAGGCTGGTTCAGTATGAGGCTTCTCAACATGAGATGTTTCAAAAATGGTCAGAGATAGAAAACAAAGCACACTGAGAAAACCTGAGATTTATGCTGCACCAGAGAAAATGAAAGAGCAGACTGTATTAATTTTATGAAGTACAAATAAGCGACTGGACTGGTATTCCACAGCAGGATTTTTTAATTGAAAGGGTACGTCTAGTGAATGCACTGAACCAGGACATGAGAAAACAGCCAAACTTTGCGTTAGTAAAGATGCCATTATACCAGCAGAAAGAGTTGATCCTGACAAAACTGTATCAGAAGGGAAACATATTAAAAATTGGAGACAGCAGAGTGTTTGTGGAAAATGATTCTTCACTGTACACCAGACAGAAGAGAAACATATCTCACCAATCAGAAAATGTTGAGACACAGGTGAGATATACCAGCTGCTGTATCTAGTTGTCTTCTGAATATCTTTTTTCATGGAAGACCAAAGACATTTTTGAATGCAGAGCAGGCTAGGGAGAAAATAAAGTTTATCCAACAAAAAAGTGAGCCAGCAAATAGAAGGGGACTATGTTTCTCATTCCTCTGACCATAAAGCTCACATAGAGACTTTGTTAATCAAACCTTTTCCAGTTTTCCAAAGGTAAATTGTTCAGAGACAGAAAAAAAGCACAGGAGTTACCTAAAAGAATCAGGCACACTTTGGACTTGAACCTCGGGCTGGTGTTGGGAGACTAAGATGACTGGGAAGAAGACCAGCAACACTGAAATTAGTGAATAAATTGGAGACTATAAAGTATCAGGCACATTTATGGCTTTGCAAGAAAAAGTAGCTAAGAAAGATTGGACGTTTGCTGACTTTGTTAAACTTGTGGGTGGACTGCAAAGCATATATCCCACTTTATGTCACTGATGTTTAGAACGGTAGTAAAATTAGTAGCTTTAAGTAAAATGATTTTTGATCTGGTCAGTATTTGTATAAAACATTTTATGATATAAACTGTTATACAGTAAAGCGGTTTTGTATAGTGTGTGGTCATGACGATTTTAAATGTGGTGGGAATCTTCAGTGCCTGTTGTATGTGCAAAATATATTAAAGTAAACAAGTACTTTTTGTAGCTGTAAGAAATATAGGCTTTACAGTATAACAAGAGAAGAAAGGCTGGACAGAAGCAAACATAAGCTAATATGCTGTGATCTTGGGCTACTGGGTTGAGGTGGAGCGTAAAAGCACACTATTTATATGTAGAAGAAAGACAAGTTCTCTTATTTTTACAAGGGTAGATGTCTAGAATAATATGGCTTAAGATACAAACACATTTTTATAAGCAAGTAGGCTTGAATAAGACAAAATGATAAAAGCATGAACACACTATGTTTCTTGCCTTTGCAAAGATATCAGCTTGTTTTTTTTTCATTGGCAGATGTCCTCAGTAGGAGTCAAAATGTCTGCAACTGAAGTCAGTTGAACATTCAGTTCTGAGTGAAATTAATAGATTCTTTCATACATCTTCAGAGTTGTTTGCGGTTTGTTTTCTCTCATTGCTCACTGCTTTTACATGGAGATGAGCTGTCTGCAGGATAAAGCAAATACTTTTGAGTTCTAAGCATTCTTTGTTGAGAGAAATGAAAACTTTTAAGGAAAACTGGCAAGCAGTTCAGTTAAAATTATGGAAAGTGAATAAGAGATAGTAGCCTCACCAGTAGCCTTGCTATTTAAATGCAATTAATAGAACAGTAGCTAGTGCACATTTTCTTAGGGCTAAAAATTGACATTTTCTGAAAGCATACAAGCTGTTTTTGTGTCTGGGAGAGGAACAGAGATAAGAATAGAACAGTCAGAAATCATTGTAAGTAGGAACATAGGCTGTAGCATGCACTTTAACATGGGCAACCTTAATTTTAGGTTAGGTAATGCTTGTGGGTACAGCTGTCAATTTGGGGTGATTGTTCCTATCTGGATAGTTAAACATTTTTAAAGATTTTGAAGACATTTTGTGTTTGTTCTAAGATAATAAGGAATGGGGGTGTTTTGAATATATCTTTATTTTTTGTTGTTGGAGGGCTTTCATTAAAGAAAAAGTACTGATGATGTGAAGTAGGTTCAAATGAAGAGAAAAAACTGTACAAAAGATAAGCCTGCCAAACATTGGTGTCTGCATGTAAGGCAAAAGTTAGAAATGCACAATAAAAAAAAAAACACAAACTATCAAGTATAATAGGTGGGAACAGCAGCTATCACAATGGCCATTCTATCCATATTATCTTGGAATGCAAAAGGCCTTACAGGTATAGACAAAAGGAAAGAGTGTTGAATTATATTAAGAAATGCAGAGTGCAAATAGTAATGCTGCAGAAGACACATTTGGAAATAAATGAGCATATGAATTTGGCAAAGGATTTCAGGATGGATATTTGGCAGAATATCAAGAATAAAGGAAAGGGGGAGTAATACTGATTGCTAGAGGAGCTCCAGTAGTGAGAGAAGAGGTAGTAAAGGGCTACTAACAAGGGAAGAGGATTACACTAACATGTATTTATATTCCACCAAAAGCTGCTATTATGGAGCATAAGAACATTTTGGAAGAAACAGTCAGCTTTCAACAAGGAGTATTACTTATAGGTAGGGACTGGGACTAGATTTGCAATAGCGAGGAAGTATCAGGGGGACTTAAAAGGGAAACTATAACAAAAAAGGGTATATTTCTGAAGACATTTATGAAAATATTTGGTATGGAAGATATGAATTCAGTAATAGGGACTCAGAATTTGCATATTATTCCCCAAGGTACAATAACTGGGCTATACTGGATAGAAATTACATTCTGCAGGAACATATGCATTTAATTTAAAGCTTCAACACACATTCAGTAACTATTTCAGATCATGTGCTGATAAAAATCTAAGATAACAATGCAGGGTAATAAAGCAAAAAAGAGACACTGCACTTCCCCATCTACTTGTTAAAAAGACTGGAATTCAAGAAATGAGTAGTGGAAATGATTTGAGAGTTATTAGGGAAGACAGAAATGTCTTCAGAAGTGGTAACCAGTGAGTTGGATAAAATTAAAATGGAGTTTAAAAATAGGGTAGAAAAAAAGATAAAGAGATATGGTTAATAAGTAATATGAATTATTTAAAGAGGATGAGAATTGTTAAAGTATTACAGAATAATGCGAGTGTATATTTACCCAAACCATTTCCACGCTGAGTTGGTATGACTCGCACACTACTCCTACGCTAGTTAAACATTTTTTATAGCCTGAGGGAATCTAAGCCATTCCGCACTACACAGAACTGAAGCACTTTTCATAATCAATGCTCTTAGTGCTTTCAGGACATCCTCATTTAAGCTTGTATAGTGTAGAATAAACATTAGGTAACATTGAGGTGTGAACTGGGTCTGTGCAGTGCTGTTAATTCATAAACTGTGCATGGGCAGAATAACATAAAAGCCTCCATACATATATTTTAATTACCAGTGTGGCATCTACAACATTGGGGTAGAGCTTACAGGGTCTGAGCAGTGCTGTTAATTTAAACACAGTGTATGGGCAGAAACAGCACATAGCCTCCCTTCTTATAAGTTTAATACCAGTGTGGCATCTACAGAATTGGTGAAGAGCTTACAGCATAATTCCTTTGCGTGGGCAGTAATACATGTAGCCATCCCTAGTTCTCTGTGATAAACCTTGGACTTAATATGTTTGTAAAATTGTACTACTGCCGTCTATTCTTCTTCTTTCGGCTTTTCTCGGTTAGGGATCACCACAGTGGATCGCTTGTCCGCTCATGATTGGCAGTGGAGTTTTACAGTGTCGAGTTGCCAGCCCGGCGCCCAACCTTCCACAGAAGGCACACACATGCACTCACACCTAGGGCCAATTTAGAGTGTCCACTCCACCTACAGCATGTTTTTGGGATGTGGGAGGAAACTGGAGCACCTGGAGGAAACCCACGCAACCACAGGGAGGACATGCAGACTCCGCACAGAAGGCACCCCAGCCGAGGATCGAACCAGAGAACCTCTTGCTGTGAGGTGACAATGCTAACCACTGCACCACCATGGCCGCCCGTACTACTGCCTTCTATGCTATGTAAAAATGCCTTATTTGATCTGATGCATTACTGCCTATTCCTGTACTGTTGTGAGCACATGTGATGAACTAGACAGAACTATATACCTCAAGAGTTTGCTTCTATCTGGTTTTATTTAACAAACAGCCTAAGTGTCCCTGAACTACCTTGATTATATTACTCAGCAGAACATAATTGTAAACTTTGCAATGGATTCCTAGCCAGTTTGTGTTACGATGCTAAGAAGTGTTGCCTCACTCTTTGTAGAACTTTTTAATCGGTGCCTTATTAGTATGTGAACCAGCCTGTTTGGCTTAAAGCCCTATCTACCTTAGTATTCTTATGCTATTTGTTTGCTAATTTTACTAAGTGAATGTTAATGTAGTGTTTTTTTTTTTACTGACTAAAATGCCTGTGTCTTTACCCTAATTATTAAAAGGCTGTTTTCTCACCACTACATTTTCTCTCTCTCTCTCTCTCTAATGTACCTAGCTTTCCAACCTCCTATCCTGCACTAAGATTTAAGAATCTACCTGCCTGGTGAATAAGGACCCCTTACAAATAATACCAGCCACCTCATCCTTAAACTACAGAAACTTGCCATCCTACTTCAGAACCCTGTTACCAAAGGAAGCAAGAAAGTACGCATTTCCTAAACCTAGCAGTAAAGTTGAAATTGTACTAAAATAACTTCTATGTGTATTAAGACCCGCTACCTAGCCAGGATACCCAGAAGCCATAACTCTCTCTACCCCTTAACAAACAAATCTTCCTGTCCTTGTGTAGCCTCCCGAGCCTTCCCTAATTCTATACTTGCTATCTCCTATCACTAGCTTCAGCTGTATTATACTCCTATCACTAGCTTCAGCTGTAATATACTTTTTGCCCACTAGGTTGCACCCTCAACTAGGCTTGTTTCATACACTTCTAACCCTTCTCTCTCATAGTATAATACAAAACATATCTCTGCTGTACAAGACTGCTCTTATATTTCCCATTCTATCCATTCAATTCCTTAGTAATTCCACCCAGCTATCCCCTTACTATCACTACCACAGAATTTCCACCTCTACACTTACCTACCAGAAAGCAATTCAGTAGTCAGCAGCTCACAGATTGTTCTTTCAGAACTTTCTTCCTTTACTTGTATAAACCCACTCCATTCGCCCTGTGGGCTCACTCCACTCCCCTACCCTGCCCCCAATTCCCACCCACCTCCAGGGCACCTAAACACATACCTCTAAAACCATGCCTACATCCCCTAATATTCAATGACATACTGCTACTCATTAAAGTACTAAGAAGCTAGGTAAAACTTCACTCCTTCCTTCCTCATTACCAGTCCTTACCTCCTATTTATGAACTTAAAATATACCCTTCACAATACCTATAACACTCATGTCAAGACACAAAGTTATTACTCTTATATGCACTCCTACCTTTTCTAACTGTACCATATGTCCTAACCACCTACAAACATCTCACATATGCTCAACTTCACTATCCCTTTAAGCAAACTTCCCTACCAACTCAAACAGCCTCCCAAAACCACATAAACATAACATCAACACCCAGCTATCTACTACCAAAGTATCATAGACTAGCCCACATTACTTAGAACTATCTCCAAGCCAGGAAATCTCAAAACATATTCTGTAAATTCCTAAATCTCATACACAGACATCAACAGCACCTCCTAATAGATGGTGACATTCATCCCAACCCTGACCCTAACAATTGCTCCACTGACCCCCATAGACCAAATCCCTCTACCTTTCACACCCCTACAAGACATCCCAAATCTCTCTTCATAGCACATCTCAACATACATAGCATAAACAATAAAGTTGCCCACCTTCATGCTCTCTTAGATGTACATTCATTTGACATCCTATGTCTAACAGAAACATGGTTACAACTTGCAACCCAGGACAATGAAATCACCCCACCTGGATACAATATTTTGAGATTAGACAGCAAAACCAAGAAGATGGGGGGTGGCTATCCTATACAAAGCAGGGCTACAAGTTACTTCTTTAGATGTGCAACCAGCTTCAGATACTAATGCTAAAATCCTTACTTCTAAACTTCAGATCAATGCCTATAAATCCATCTACATCATATGCTCCTACCTTCCTCCTGGAAATAACATCAACACCCTTGAAAATATCCTTAACTGGCTTTCTACAAACTTCCCACATGAAACCATAGTCCTGGGTGACTTTAATATAGACTGCAATAACTGTACTACTGCCGAGTATACTACCCATATAAACCTATATGTTTTTTTCCCAAACAATTACCACCCCCACCAGGATCCACAAACCAAACAACAAAGAAAGCACCTTAGACTGGATTCTAATAAATAGTCATCAGCTAACATATAAAGTAGGTACCCTCCCAGATGACAGTAGTGACCACTCATTGACCTATATAATTAGACAAAAGATGGATATTCCCAACCTAATCATATATAGAACTATAGGAACCAATAAACATTTTAACCCTGACAGCTTCCAAACTGAACTTAGGGCATGTGATTGGTTATCCCTAAAACACCTCCAAATAGAGGAAGCAGTGTTATATTTTAACACCAAATTCTTAGAAATCCTAGACTACCATGCCCCTACTCACTCTATTAGAATTAGGACTAAAACTGTTCCCTGGCTTACAAAAGAAACTAGGCATAAAATTCTACTTAGAAATAAAATCTGGGCCAAATGAACTACTAAAAACCCATCTGATCATCAAAAAATTATACAGCTGAGAAATGCTACTAAAAATCAATACTTTTACATAAAAGAAACTTATACTTTCAACTCCAGAAAACTCACCAACACAAACCACAGAAGTTCTGGATAGGTATCAATAGACTCTTACATCCAGGTCACTCTAAAACACCAACCCCATCAGGCACCACCCACAAGAATCCCAAGCAAATTGCTGATGCCTTTAATACCTTCTTTACTGAGTCCATCCAATCTCTTGCTAATTCGCTACCTCTTGTTATCTCTAGCCTACCTTTATCCACTACTAGCTTACTTCCTTCACTTCATTTACAACCAGTTCCAACATCCCTCATCTGTACACTTCTTCAAAAACTCAAACCATCCACCACCTCAACTGACCGATTACCAGCAGAATATCTGCAAATAGCAGCAAAAGTTGTATCCTGTCCTACTTCTATCCTAATAAATAGAATCATAACTGAAGGAACCATCCCATATATCTGGAAAATCTCCCATGTTATCCCACTGTATAAAGGCGGTAACTCAACTGAACTCTCAAACTTCTGTCCGATAGCCTTACTCTCTCCTTTAGCAAATATTATGGAAAAATGCATCCACCAACAACTACTAAACCACCTACTCCAAAATAACTTACTAGCTAACTGTCAGCATGGCTTTAAGCCATTCCACAGCACCACCACTGCCCTCTTATCCTTTTCTGACTGCATTAACAAAACTCATAACAGCAATACTCTATCCTCTGCACTCTTTATTGACCTCTCAAAAGCCTTCGATATGGTAAACCACCAGCTACTTATGAATATACTTAACTCCCTCTCACTAGATACACAGGCATTACAATGGTTTAAATCCTACTTGGCAAATAGGCAACAGGCTGTACTCTGGGATAATAATCTATCCACCCATCTTCCTATTACCCTTGGTGTCCCTCAAGGCTCTATAGTGGGCCCTCTCCTATTCTCAATTTTTATCAACGATCTAAATGTAAAAATTCCTCAGGCTACCTGCATACAATAGCAGATGATTCCACATTAATATGCTCTGCTAATTCTTCATCTGAACTGCAGTCTCTCACCCAAAAAATGTTTAATATAGTAGAAAGCTGGTTCTTACAACGCTGCCTCCTCCTGAACCCCACAAAAACAAAATTACTGCTCTTCACTCCTACACAAAAGTCCTCCCCAATAGACTTCACAGTTATATATAATAATGGCACTATCATATCTCCTGACCCAACCACCAAACTCTTAGGAGTAATAACAGACCACATCCTTAACTTTGACACACACATCAACACTACAACAAAATCAGTTAACAGAAAACTAAGCTCCCTCTATAAGATTAAACCCTTCCTTACTCCAATAGCTAGAAATACTATTGCCCACACCCATCTTATCTCTACTCTCCTCTATGCCTCACCTATTTATACTAATCTGTCAAAAAACAACCTCAACAAACTGGCAACCTCCTATAATAACATTGCCACATTTGCCACTGGCTCCCCATTTAGAACCCACCACTGCCATAATCTAAAACAGCTAGGATGGCTGGAGCTGCATAATCAGCTTCAATTTCACCAACTTATTATCGCCCACAAGACCCTTTATCATCCTAGGAATGCTTTATTTATTTTACATTTGTTGACTGGCCTGGTCCAACTGGATATTGAATCCATTTTCAGTGGAGGCCCGGGGAGAAAAGCTCCAAAAATACTTTCATTGATAAACAGAAATTACAGAGAGTAACACTTTAGTTAATGAAAATTTAAAGTATCAAGTTCTGTCAGGTGCAAAAGTTAGGACATTAACATACCTACTAACAGTCAATTTACTTGTGGACTAAAAATTATTAGGCAGAAAAGGTGGAAGTACTAGAACTAGATGGAAATGTTAGTCAGGGTTTAGGCAAGGGCAGAGCCAGCGGGTTCTAAGGAAAGTTTTGAGCTGGGTTTTAAAGCAGTGAGGAGAGGAGATGGAAGAGAGAGTGTCAGAAAGAGAGCTCCAGGATTTTCCAATAGTGTTAGAGAACAAGGAGTTACCTGCCAAGTTGTTGGCTTTACAAGTTGCTATGAGAAGTTTGTTAGAAGAACGTAGGCTTTTGAGGTTACAGTAAGGAGCTATAAGGGAAATGAGTATAGGGGTATTAGTGGGCTTGTACAGAATTATTTGGGCTAAGGAGAGGTGATGAAACAAGGTCAGATTTTGCAATTCTAGCCATCCTAATTCTTTTAAGTTTTTGCAATGGTGAGTTCTGAAAGTAGAACCAGCGGCAAATCTGGCAATACTATTATAGGCACTAGACAATTTCTTGAGGTTAGATTTGGAGAGGTTAGTATAAATAGGTGAGGCATAAAGGAGGGTTGAAACCAGATGGGAGTGGGCAATGGAGGTTCTGGCCAGTGGAGTAAGGAATGGTTTGATTCTATAAAGTGAGCCTAGTTTTCTGTTGACTTGTTTTATAGTGTTATTTATGTGAGAATCAAAGGATAGGTTATCTATTTCAACTACCAGTAGCCTAGTGGAGGGGTCTGGAGATATACTGGTGCCATTATTAGAGAGGATTGAAAAGTTGAGAGGAGGGGACTTGCGGGTGGGGGAGAAAAGTAACAATTTGTTTTTTTTTTTAGGGTTTAAGATTAGACATTGTTTAAGGAACCAAGTTTCTGCAGTTAGAAAAGTCTGCTGGGTGATAGTTCAGAGGAGATGAGGCAGAACAGATTAGAGTAGAATTGTCAGCGTATTGTATACAGGTAGCTAAGGGAATACTAGTTTGCAGACCATTAATAAAAATAGAAAACAGAAAGGGGCCAAGAATAGAGCCTTGGGGAACTCCTAGGGAAATGGGGAGGTGGTTGGATAAGTTATTATACCAAAGTACTGCCTGTTGTCTATTTTGAAGGTAGGAGTTGAACCAATTTATGGCACTAGAGTCTAAGGCTAATGTTTTCAGTAAATTTATTAGAATCTGGTGATTGACCATATCAAAGGCTTTGGATAGGTCAATGAAGAGAGCAGGGGTGAGGATATTATTGTTCCAATTTTTGTTGATGCAGTCAGTGAAGGAAAGGAGGGCAGAAGTGGTGCTATGGAAGGGTCTGAAACCATGCTGACAGTTGGATAGGAGGCTGTTATTTAACAGGTATTTAAGAAGCTGTTTTTCGATACATTTTTCCATTATTTTAGCAAGGGGAAGCGCTATGGGTTGGTAGTTAAAAAGCTCTATTGAGTCACCATCTTTATGTAGGGGAATGATATGTGAGATTTTCGAGAATGAGGGAATGTAGCCTTCAGTAATGGTTCTGTTAATCAGAATGGAAATAGGATAGGCCAATGGTTTGGCAGCAACTTGTAGATATTGGGGGGGGTAGAAGGTCAGCAGATGGGGAGGAAGGTTTAAGTTTGTGGAGAAGAGAGCATATGAGGGATGTGGGTACAGGTTGAAGTTGTAATCGGGGAATAGAAGTGGAAGGGGAGGTGGGCTGAGAAGATATATCAGGGGATAGTTGTTTAGATAGAGACCGGACAGTTTCAGTGAAGAATGTATTAAAGGTATCAGCTGTTTGTTTTGGGTTGTTATGGGAAGAGTTTAAGGGGTGTGGGGTGTCGGAGTGGCTGGGTTTCAAGAGTCTATTAATCCCTGCCCAAAACTTTTGTGGGTTTAGCTGGTTAGTTTTTTGTAGGTGGCAGTAGTAATTTCTTTTGTCTAGAAGTACGGCTTTTTTGTTGTTGTGTTTTGTCTTTCGGCTTATCCCGGTTAGGGGTCGCCACAGTGGAACTCCAGTCCGCTAATGTTTGGTAGTGGATTTTTACGTGCCGAGTTACCAGCCTTGATGCACAACCTTCAAAGAAGGCACGCTCATTCACGCATGCCTCCACACAGAAGACGCTCTAGCTGAGAATCGAATGGGACAACGTCTTGCTGTGAGGCGACTACGCTACAGCAGCACCACTACCGCGGCAAGTACAGCTTTTTTGTAATGTTTCTTATTTCTCTAAATTTAAGATGGTCGCCTGGATCTTTAGTGCTATGGTATTTGGTCCAAAGCTTATTTTTCATAATTATTTTATGCCGTGTGTCTTTTGAGAGCCAAGGGGCTTGTTGTGAGTGAATTCTAACAGATCTTAAAGGGGCATGAGAGTCTAGTATAGATAGGAATTTTGAGTTGAAGTATACAACAGCGTCATCTAGCAGCAGAAGTTTAAGAGGAGACCAATTTGTAGTTTGTAGTTCAGCAAGGAAGGATTCAGGGTTAAAGTTTCTATTTATGCTGATTTGTTTATATTTAGTAAGGTGAGGAGTAGGGCTTTTATGTTTTATTAAATAGATGAGGGCATGGTCACTTAAGTCGCCAGGAAGAGTTCCTACTATGTAATTTTGGTCATGACTATTAATCAGAATCCAATCCAATATGCTTTCTTTATTGTTAGATTTGTTTGTTCTGGTTGGGGTGTTAATGGTTTGTGAGAAGCCTTTGAGATTTAGGAGGGAGGGTGGGACGCCTGAGGAGCAGGTTTTCCAGTCTATATTGACATCACCAAGTAGTATGGTTTCTTGTGGGTATGTAATAGAGAGACAATTAAGAATTTCTTCTAGTGTGTTAATATTATTTCCAGGAGGAAGGTAGGTGCAAATAATATTAATGGATTTGTGGGTATTAAGGTGTAGTTTAGTGATAAGGATTTCAGAGTTGCTAACAGAGGGAGGTTTTTCATGGATAACAGTCATTTGCATGCCTGTTTTATACAGAACTGCAATACCACCGCCTTTTTTTGATTTATGGTCTAGTCTTAAAATGTTGTAACCTGGGGGAGTAATTTCACTGTCTTGGATTGTTGGTTTTATACAAGTTTCATTTAGGCAAATGATGTCAAATGAGTGGATATCAAGCAGAGCATGGAGCTGGGCAATTTTATTATTAATACTGCAGATGTTTAGGTGAGCTATAGAGAGAGAGTTTGGGGGTTTGGATGGAAAGGTAGAGCAGGAGGGTGGAGAGAGTAGGGGATTTATAGTAGGAGTATTGTTTGGGCCAGGGTTGGGATGAATGTCACCTGCTATGAGAGACAGACGTAGTCTAATGTTGGTGTCAGAGGGTCTGGAGTAGAAGTAGGATGTTTTTTATCTGGCTGGTTATTGTAGGTAACATGGAACTTTCTATGAAATCTTGGTAGAAGGTAGCTAGGAGAAGAGATGTAGTTTGAAAATGGCTGGAATGTGATTTGGGAAGGTTGGCTAGTGTATTGGGTAAAAGAGTGTGTGTCTTTTAGGCTAAGTTGTTCATATGATGTTCGAAGGTAAGATAGTATAAGGAAAGGAATATATGATTTAAATTATTAGAGCTTAATAGTGGAGGCATGGTGATAGGGATGTGTATGAAGGTAGTTAAAAGGGTAGAAAAGAAATACTCCAATACTTCCTGGCCTTATCACCCCCTACAAAAATCTTACAAACCTTTGCTCAGCAAATACATTTCTTGTATCCATGCACAAATCCATCAATAAGGCTGGGGATTCACTGTTCTCCAACACTGTAGTGAAAACCTGGAACCTACTTCCCACCGAACTCTCATCTCTTTCTTCAACGTTACTTTTCAAAAAGAAACAAAGTATACCTTAGAACTCACTGGCAATGCCCCTGCACTAACCCAGACTAACAATCCCCTCCTTGCTATGTGCACTGTATACTTATTTCACTATTGCTGTATTAAGTCTAGCTCTTTCATAAACCACAGAGAGTATGATCTGTTAAGTTAAAGTCTGTAGGAACTTAATCTTTTTAAGGAACCACTATAGAGTATGAACTTGTATACCAAGCTATCAACTTTATGAATGTATCTATTCCTTATAAAAAATTTTGTTTTAAATATGTTAAGTATTAAGATTACTAAGTTGCTATGTAAACAATTGCATTCTAGTCTTAAATCTGTACTGTACCTGAAGTTGCTATTATCTGTATAGTGGAGCTTATCTCCACAGACCTCTACTGAAAATGGACATATATACAGTTGGACTAGCCCAGTCAACAAATGTAAAATAAAAAAAATAAATAAGGAAAATCTCACAAATCAAGAAAATATGCAACTGCAAAGTGCTTAAGAGGAAATAAGGGAGTATTAGTATAATATGCATGAGTTTAGAAAGATTGATCTTACACAACTATTTTTTGATAACTCCAGAGTACAAAAAGTTTTAGTACAATGACCTTGGCAATAGAAAGCAGAAAGGGTTGTTTACAAATGAAAAATAACCAGAGATCCTGTAGAGGCATTACATATATCTCGTAAATTTTATGAAAATTTGTATAAAGCAGAGAACTGTGGAAATCAAGAAAGATCATAAATGGAAATATTTATGGAAGACTTAATTATGCCAAAGTTGGAGGTAGATGAGGCTCAACAAGTAACAGATCTGATAGGAGGAGAAGACATAAAAATAATGATGTATAATCAATCTGCAGGAAAGTCTCCAGAAACAGGTGGCATTCTTGTGGAAGTTAAGAGGGAAAACCTGAAGTGAAAGTGAAGTGAAAACTGTGAAGGCTACAGAAGCAGATATACAGGTTCATAGGTAGATACTAGGTATGCAATCCAGCAGACCACTGAGGAGTCTAGCCTAATTTCCCAAATGCCCCAGAGCACTGTCTGGTAAAGTGACTTGCTCAAAGTCACATAGCAGGCAAACAAAGGCTGAAGGAAACAAATCGTACCACAGTAACAGTTCATAGCCTTAGTCCACTGTGTTAACTGTCACACATGCATATAGGCTTTTTTCTCCAAATTAGTAAGTATCCTACTCTTCCCTGACATTGGGAATGGGGTTCACAGATGGAATAACACAGGATTCCTTGCTGAAATCAGTGTACAGCACAGCTAAATCAGACAGAAATGTCCTGCAAATTAACTTATGAGAATCTTAACTTATGAGAATCCTTGATATGGTACTTGTGTGCAGGGGGAATGGGAATCTAGCTCCAGAGGTGCACTGATCAATGTATCCTCCAGGACATCTATGACTGGAAAAACAGTTAAAGCTTTTAGCTTTGGCAAGCCAATGAAATCTCTATATCTTAATCTGGCATGAGTGTTCTTTGGAATCCCATTGGAATTCCACTACAGCTTTTCATGAAGGGCGTCATAAATACTCTGGCAGTTGGTACAAAGGGTTAACGCCATGAGCTGCAGGTTCTGTGGTACTGGATTGGACTCCCTCAGCCCTCATATGCCTACTGTGTGACATTAAGCAAGTCCAGACAGTACTTGGGGCAACTGGGAACTTGGGCTAGGCTCCTTAATGGATCCCTGGACTGCAAGCCTAGTAACGATTTATGAACCTAAAATCATCATCATCATCAACCAGTGATGATGCAGAGGATAAGGTGTCCTCTGTGTCAGATCATAATGGTAGGGAGACAGATCTATCCCACAAGCCAGCTCATCCACCTCTGAACCTGAGGTATCCAAATCCTTCACAGGAGGAGTTTTCACCCTTCTCACTCTTAGAAGCCCCCCCCCCCCCACACCTCAGAAATATCCACAGCTGGATGTATGGACTTCAAAAAGCTCAATGTTCTAAGTTAGTTGGAACAATTCCTCTATAGTAGTCTGGGACATGAACTGAACTGAAGATCCACTTAGCCTTGAGTGAGGTAAGGTAGTGGGTGCCTGTTTAGGTTTTGTACCTCAGCTTTTGGCTTCCACGTGCCTCCTCTCAAACTAGAAGCAAATGGCTACTCCCCCCCTTTGCTAATCACAAACCAAATGCCAACATCAGTGGCCATCAGGCCTCAGAGCTGGCCAGTGTCTCAGTGGTTTGGTTCAGGAGAACATGCTGGTTACTTAAAGCATGATAGCCTACTGAGTGGTTATCTCAGAGACTTCAGCAGAATCCAATTCCAAAGATGTGGAGAGGGGGTTAGAGAAGCACCTACCAACGTTTGGTGTTGCAGGATGCAGGGAAATTCTTAGAATCAGTTGGACTGTCATTGTTTTCCCATCACTTCTGATACCATTTTTCCAAGCAATTACATTTCTGAGGGAAGTTCCAGGAGGTGTTGGCGAGTGTCACAGTCGTGTAGGGCCAATGTGCTTGCCATCTTAAGAGATATGTAATCTTGGTTAGACTGCAATCTCCTCCTGACTGTTACTAATACAAATCAAAATTTAACAAAAATTTCCTCTTTGAGGTAATTCTCCTTCTCTGGAAGTAAGCTGAACCATCATAAAGATGATTTAAAGATAAGAGAAAGGGATTTAAATAATTGGCTATGTCACTGATATCATTATGGGAGACACCAGTTATGTGTCAGCTTGGGATGAGATAATTGGCAAGCCTTCCTACTTTGCAAGAGATGGTCTGCAACTCTCTTATCAAGGCTCTGCATTTTGGATAAAAAAACTTTACTGCCCATCATAGTGCCCTTTTGAGGTAGAGTTAGTCTGCCAAACATTCCAGTCCAGTAAATTCTAATTTGAAACACACTGAAGTGGCTTTACTCAATGTCAGGAGTTTAAAAAATGCCCAAACTCTCTCTAGCAACTTGAACATGTTCACATATGTGCAGTTACAAAGACATGGATTTAAAACAGTGAAAGCATTCCCCCTGTTCCTGGGATTAGTGCCTATTATGTCCTTGGACCTACTGACAGTTGTGGGGGAGTATCAGGATTTATCAGGGATATCACCACCTCATAACATATTCTATGGGACACTATATTTGACATTCTTGATGTTGGAATCACCCTAATCAAGAATAATTACCACTTCATAGCTAGCTATAGAACATCTTCCACGTCCCCTTCTGATCATGATGGCTATCTTAATAGCTTAGCTAAAATCTCCATTAAACCTAACACCTGTCTACTGGTGGACAAACTATCCATCAATAAGCTGGTTGACCTGCACTGCCATTGATTGGCATGCCCAACACTTTATTGACATTATTATTATTATTATTGGCAGGAGACTCTCTGTTCTCTAACACTGTTGGAAAAAACTGGAACCTACTTCCCACTGAACTTTTATCACTGTCTTCAATAACACTTTTCAAACAAACAAACTATATCTTAGAACACATTGGTTATGCCCCTGTACTAACCCTGACTAACCCACCATTTTTTTACTACTGGTTACTGCTCTCCTTTTACTCTTCTGTATTCTCCTTAAATAACCAAAGAGACCATGATCTTGTAATTTAAGCTAATGTATATAGAAACATAATTTTAATGCATAAAAATGTTTTTAGTGTTCGAGTTAAGATTGTTAAAAAGTGTGGCATTTTACTAAGATCATCTGTTATATTCTTGTACTGTAGCAACATTTCTTGTAATTGTGTGTGTTTGGAGCTTATCTCCCCGGGCCTCTACTGAAAATGGACATGTATCCAGTTAGACTAGCCCGGTCACAAATGTAAAATAAATAAATAAATAAATAATGCTCTTGTAAAAGTAACTATAGAGGACCCAATACCCTTGATCATATTTTCACAAATTTAGCCACTTCTTGAACAACTTTGAAATAATTAACTTCCAGTGTTAAACTGGACCACAAAATCAGATAGCTTTTCCCTTACAACTGATGGTATTTCTGCAAGAATTACGTCTGTGTTTAGGAACCTCTCAAAAGCAAACATTATTTAGTTAACTGATGACCTAAGTAAATTCTGTTGTAATCCTCCTCCAATGGATCCCATTGCCTTTGACTTCTATTACCATTTAAATAGCTGTACTAATAAGGCAGTCCCTATCTACTCCAAAATACACTGAGAAATATAATAAAACAAGAGAAACACATTACTTAATGCTTCTATTATGTCTCATTCTTAACTTAAGCAAACTTGTAAAGAGTTAGACTCATTAGGAAGCTCAAAGCTGAATATTAACAACAAATCTAACACCCAACAATGTTCAGACCTAGTCCACAATAATGATGGCCACTCTGAACCAAAGGAAATAGGTAATATCCTAGATGATAGATTTACTGCAAATTTGATTCTGTTCACAGTTATTGCTGTTCCACAGATTCTCCAGTCACAGCCACCTTCTTTAATTTATATGGAACAAGTCCTGTCAGCCCTCTCAAAAGCTATCACCATCTCATTCATGGGCCCAGGTAACATATTGGGCTGTCTGATTATTAGTACCAACTAAGGCCTATATTCACCCCTACTTAACCTCTTTAATCTAAGCCCTCCTCTTGTTACATTTCTGAGGCCCAGAAAACAGCCACTGCAATGCAATGTAGTTGTAGAAGAGTGGTTCTGATCATTACAGACCCATTTGTTTCATTAGCCTCATATATAAAGCTATGGAATGTATTACCTCAGATCTTATTAATTTGGCCATTGAAAATCGATTAATCCTGGACTTTCATCAATATGACTTTGCCAAAGGAAGGTCTTGGCTCTTTAACCTCAATTTATTTGAAAAAAATCACTGAAAAGAAGTTAACATATGAAGCTCTGTGTCAATTGACCTGAAAATGGTGTAAAAATCAGAGTATTTGAAGATTTTGCCAGCCTACTAAAGGTAAATGATCTTTATGGCATCCAACAGGGTTAAGAAAATAAAACAGAACCAAAAAAATTCTACCTAGGCTATTCGATGTGCTCAGGATGGTAAGGATCTGAGAAAAGCATAAGACGCATTGGCAAAATCGAGATAAGGAAGCAGTAGAACTTCCACTTCAACAGAAGACAAAACTGATAAAATATACAAAGGACTCTTCAAACTGTGTGGTACTGTGTCACATTACGTGGCCATCAACAATAAATGCAGGAAACAGAAAAGATCCTACTGAGACATTTGGGCATGATTATAGAGTTTCAAGTAGGAGGAAAAGCAGAAAAAATAGACAAGAGTTGACTAAGAAGTTAAACATGAGGAGCTGCAAACAAAACTGACCAAGATGGAGAACTAGGCACAAAGAAAGAATCTTCATATTTTTGTAGTACAGGAGCAAGCAGAGGGAAAGGACTGCACAGACTTCATAACAACATGCATTAGCAATTGAATGGATATACTCCACCAAGACATTCGAATAGACAGATCCCAGAAAGTTTCTACTCCAGGGCGATAGAGCAAGAAAACAGCCTCAGTCCATAGTAGTCAAATTTGGGTCCTTTCAGCAAAAAGAGGAAGTCTTGTCTAAGTTGTGAAGAGATGGTCAAATTCTAAAGGTGGGCGCAACTATATCTGTGGACAATGATTATCCTGTTCACACCAGATCAAAACAGAATGCCCATATACTGGCCATTACACTGGCACATGAAATGAAGCAGAGAATCAGGCTATTCTACCAGTGACACATTGGGTCTGTTATCCTACTGGTACCAAGACATACCTCAACCGTAACACAGCTATGAAAGACCTAAACCATCGACAAATAGGATAAATAAGCCTGAACAGAATGAGGGACAGTAATCACTAACAGTACAGCAGCAGGAGAGACTTGACAACTTACATGAGAGAAATATACTCAGCCAAGACCTTTCCACTTTTTTAACAAAAAATGTCTGAGAAGGAAAGAGAGATGAAGGCGTTCTCCAAGAAGGTGTTAGAAATTGTAAGAAATGTTGGGCAACAATAGTATATTACAGAAACAGAATAATTTGTAAATAGGTGAATCCCTATGTGGACAGTTAATATGGATAAAAAGATTTAAAAGATACACAAATATTAACAGGTAATTAATACTTAAAACAATAAAAGACTGAAGTTGTGTTATTGGGAAATAGCAACAGTATATGTCTTGAGACTTAGTTTAAATCTGAAATTCCCTTATAAAGTTTCCATGGGGGTTAACTAAAAGGGTACTGATATGGGGGGGGGCAACCATTAAATATTTTAGAGTAAAGTTAACCTCCTGTGGTTCAAATACTTAGAAATGTGAGTGGGGGTGATAAAATAACTGCAGCAAAAGAGATGCATAGCATATAGTATAACGTAGAACAAAATCATAGAATACTATGCTGTGCCAATCTCCCCAGCAAGTAAACAAAATATTTAAAATCACTGGTACAGCAAGGGCACCTTGCTTTAACTGAGTGCGGAATAAGAGGAAGGACAAGATGCAATCACATGGAAGGCATCAATGATTGATGGGTGGACTACTGAATGGTAGTATAAGGGTGGGACTTTGACCAATTGAAAAAGGCACCTTCAAAGTGATGGAGAATTGTGTTTTGAGACAGATGCATTTTTAAATGAGAATGAATAATGTGAAAAGGTTTTATAAGTGTATAAGAGATATGGAGGTGTGCAAAACTACTTTAACTTAGGAGTATGGATAAGTGGCAGGGGAAAGGGAGACTCAAAAGCAACAAAACAAGAAGGCATAAAATACTATAAGGAAGGAAAGGAAATAAACAGAGGCAGAAAGCAATAAATTGAAACAACAGCGGACTGCGTTGGGATGGGAGTCTTGCTAAAGGAAGGGAGGAGGAGGTGAAACAATTAATTTATAGGCTAGTGCACAGTTGAAGGGAGTAGTGAATTATGAGAGAGACAAGTGACTGGGGGGGGGGGGGTGAGAAAAAAGAAACCAGCAACCAGTAAGATGTTAGAGAATAAACAATGGAAAATCACAGAAAAAGAGGACGACAACAATTTGTCATATTTATTTGTAAAGGGACGGGCAGGAAAAAGTGGGTAGAGGAACAAAACAATAGGCTCTAGTGAGTTAGATACTGAAGGGAATATATAAAAGTGGTTAGAATACAGGTTGCACAATGGAGATCCATGGGAAAAGACTGGTCACAAAGTTGGAGCATATTCACAGTGTTGCTAGTAGAAGAGAATCTCTGAGCATGGAAGCCAGGCGATATAGTCATTTTATGTACATAGTTTGTTCAAAGGATGGGGTGTTACTTGTATAATAGTTTGAGTGGAACTGGTGGTGGTAATTTCTGTACACAGAATAACAAATGAGAGGAATTACAGGCTAACAACGAAAGAGTTTTAGAAGTAGTGAATGATCAGGGGAGAGAGAAAGTAAAGGGAGTAAAGCAAATACATTAACAAGGAATATTAAATGGCTAGGTAGATTAAAAAGGAGTTATAAAGTGAATAAGCAAGTGTGATACTCATAGATTAGAGACACATTTTAGTGAACTGGTACACAAAAGTTTTATTAGAGAAAGAAAAGTGTTTTGCTCCCTTGATTTTGTTGAAATGATAGGCAGTGTCAGACAAAGAAGGCAAATATATGGCAATAAAAGAGCTTTGGAAAAGGTAAGAATGGCACTAGTCTCTGTGCATCACCCTCTGAGAACTACTAGGCAGCAGACTAAACTGATATAGGAACACATTTTGGCATTCCAGCAGGGAGTTTTAATTCTGGTAGGAGACTGGAAGTTGATCTTGAATGCAACTAATGTGCTTGAATGCCCACGGCAATGGAGAATGCAGGGTCAGGGAAGATTTTTAAGTAAATATTTTCAAATATTTGGTATAATTGGTATAAATTAAATGCTAGACCTAAATATGCTTTATTCTCTAGCAGACATAACACTTAGGCAAGATTGTACAGGTATTATACAAAGACAGAACACCTAAGCCGGGTGGAGAATTTTTCTGTGCATTAGATAGCAATACTCTATTATGCAGCACTATAAGTAAATTTGGAAGCATTGCTTGGGGTTTACAAACAGTGACACTGTCATTTTCCATCTTCTTGAAGAAGAAGGATTTCAGGGATTGGATAGATAACTTGCAAGAAAATTTAAGATGGTGTCAAAGGGAGGCACTGAGTAGGAGACAGAATAAATGCAGGGAAAGAATAAAAATACAGGTAATGGTAAAATCTCAGGACATTTGGAGAGAATAGAAAAACAGATACATAATATTAAATACAAAATTAAATGATCTAAAAAGCAGGAAAATGAGTCTTTGACTCTGAATGGATAAAGGAACATTTTAAATGCAAACCAGCAAATGAGGAAATACCTAGATAATGTCAAAGAAAGTAGGGCAACAGCCCTAAGGCTGTTATTCTTCATCAGTAACCCCAAAAAGAAAAACAAAGTTGCCTCTTACACTTACTTAGGCAGCAGAGAGTGAAAAGCAGGCAATATAAAATTGAAAGACCCAGAAACAGGGACTATGGGAAATTAACCTATGGAAAAAGAGGGGGATTTTGGGTAAGTATGAACAAAATATGCTGGTTACAAAATGTCTCTAAAACAGCAACAGCAGTACACCATAAGCCCAACATATAGCTTAACACAAGGTTTCTCTTCCTTGTGGGGGCACTATGGAATTAGATACTTGTGGATTCCTTCTAATGAGAAATACAGAGCAAGAGCATGATACGGGAAGAAACAAAACAAAAGATCCTTAGGAAAGTAAGGCAGTGTGGAAGCTAAAGTTTATGAGTTGGACAGCAAGATTTGAGTTATCAAAATGTATCTAGTGACTGGGATTTTATTCTAGGCCAGGCATATTTCTTTACTCACAGGGAAGATGTGGCAAACTATTGATAAAAAGATAAAAATTTGTACGGCAGCAAAATAAGATCTATAATAAAATGGAAAAACTTGCAGCTTCCAGATGAACTAGGAGGGACAGCATATAAAAATCTTACAGGAATATTACTAAGCTACAAGATTTAAGATTTATTTTGTGTAGAAAGAAAGAAAAAAATAGATATTGGGAACAGAAATTAAAGGAGACTGGAAAGAGTAGGAAGTTGTTAAACAGCAGTTTAACATCAGCAGAACAATTACTGTGCAGAGGACTAGTAACAGTTTGAAAAGATGAGAATGAAATGGAAATTCTAGAAGCTCAAACCTAGAGGTTGGTATGATATATTATAGCACTGAAATAAAAAACGAGACAGAAATTAACATCATGGACATATGTTGAGCTAATGCCACTACTGAAGTGCCACCTTGATCCCACATGCAGAAAATGGGAAAAGGGGGTTGTGGATGGATGAATGAATGTTGAGATAAGAGATCAGAAGTTTAAGGGAACAGCTCAGTTAAGACAAGACTGGAGTAACAGATTGCAGAACAACTGCATGTACAACCAGTGGAGTGAAATATGTTTAGCTCCTAGACTTGCAAAAAAGTCTAAGACATAGGCTCATAGCTTCATAGATTAGTACTAAGCTAACTGCCCTTGCGAGCCATTTTAAGCCTAGCCAATTATCCCTTGTGAGACTCAAGCCCTGCACCTTGTGCTTACAAGGGAAACACCTTAACCATTAGGCCACCCTCCCATTTGGATAGTTGGAAATGTCAGCATAAATATTTCTACATCTCACTTAGGCTACAGAAAATAATTTCAACAATTGACAGGTTGTTTTGGAGATGAGATAAAGGGGAAGGGGGACATGTGAGCATATATTTTTCGAATATGAAAATATGAAGCAATGTAAGGAGGACATTGGCAAGTAGGTAGGGAATAGCCTAGGGAAGGAGATGATAATCATGCAGGTGACTGTATTTTTGAAATGGTTAGAGGTTAACAGCCCAAAATATGTTAAAGAACTAATCAATCTAGTCACAATAGTTGTTCAGATTATTACAAGAACTGGAAGACAAGAGAAAAAAGAAAAATAGAGGAACTGAAGGCCATTATAGAGAAAGTTATAGATGCTGAATTGAAGATTATTAATAAAGTATAACGGGTAATGAGAAAAATCTATTTTTGTGAAATACGTGGTTAAGGTGTACCTTATCACATAAAGAAAGTCACGATCAACTTAAAAAGATAACAGGAATGGAAATAGAAACAAATATTGATGAAACAAGGAACAAACAGGAGGACGAGAGACTAGATCAATCCCTTTGTATATAGCTGGTTACAAGTAGTTTAAATGTTATATTAAGGTTACAGTACACAAGAAGAGACAAGTATAATGGGCATAAACAATGGGTGTATTCTAGTTTCAGGAGGGAAAAGAGGAAGCAGGAAAATGTCTCAAGTTGTAAACTGGAATCACCAGTTCTGGGCTGTATTTGCTGGATTAGATATGCTGGACTAAAGTCAGGAAACTGGATGAAAATGGGTCAACTGCTGGTGATGATAAAGTGCACCATGCATGAGGAAATAACGTTAGTCGTGATGGGAAACTGAGAATCATACAATAAAGATGACTAAAAAATAAAATTAAATAAAATAAATGCACAGAAGCAGTGGATAGTGGTTACTCAGTACATACAGCATATCAGGATCTTGCCAAGCATTTAACACTACTAGTCATGCAGGCATTACTGACAAACTTGTAAATCTGAATGTAAATCCTTATATATCCTGTTGTGGATAGCTAACTGGTTGTCTGACAGAACCCATATGTTTAGAGTTGCAGGTAATCTGAAAACAAAGTCATCAGTGGTATACCACAAGGCTCACTGCTGGCATCTCTCCTATTTGACATCTATTTCTAAGACCTTTAGGCTAACACTCCTGGACTACTGTTATCTATATTTGTAGATAACTGTAAATTGGGAGTTGTAATTTGATCTTCCACTCAAAATTGCTGAAACATGGGCTAGGCCATGTTAACAACTGCTGCAAGGACAGTGGTCTCAAATTACAAGTCAAAAAATGCAGCATAGTTAATTTTAGTAAACAAAACATTTTCCCATACTATACTGGTGACATCTCCCTATAATCAGACACTGTTTTAAGAGATCTAGGCACACTAGCTCATACCTCTCAACAACATTAAAAATAGATACAGTATATCAAAAATCTAATTAGCACAAAATCTGAATACCAAATAGCACAAAACTCTTCCTCCTTCAAATAGCATTATGGGATACTACTTGGAAGCAAGTTAAAAAAAAGTGACAAAAATGTAATCATATTATCAAAATGTAAAATCTGTACGTTTATGAAATATACTGTAAAAATCTGCCTCACAAGGCCATTTGTTTTTGCTTCTGAAAAAAGATGGAATATGCGGGCCCTTTTACTTTTAATTATTGGTGTCACCAGTATATTGCTCATGTAGTCAGGTTTCCTATGTAATTAAACAGCTTTGAAATCATAAGTGATTTGGGAGCAAAACTGATAAAAATCACATGAAGGGATATATCAAGCTTGAACATAAGTATGTACCACCAAAAAACGTTGCCATAGAAAGGAGTAAATCAAGCCCCAAAATGGGTATGTACCTTCAAAATAGGTAATATTGAGACATCTGCTCTTGTTGATAATTCATTATCTTTTGACCATCGTGTCACTGCAGTAAATTATTAAAGCCTTCTGTCTGTCTTATACAATTTCTAAAGAGCTCTTAATTCCTCTTTACTTACATTAGACCCACCACTGGATATAATGCCCCTTTTGGCATGTATTTGTCTAAACATATAACCCAACTTGAGAGACTTCAGAGATTCCTAACACAGGTTAGTCTGTCTGCTGCTATATTTTGCTCCGACAGGAAGTAGGAGGCTTAAAGCAACAGAAAATGCTGTAAGGCTAGTTCCCATGCTATCACTGCCAACTGGGAAAGATGATATGACCTTGTACCCTCGTTTGTTCAAGTAACACATGAATGTGGTGTCATCTGTGACCAATTAAAGGGGGCCTGGAGACCATAAGTGGTGAAGAATTTTTTAGGTGTGAATCACTGCTAACATTACTTTGATGTGTTTGTAGCGGCTTAAGTAATCCATGCACCTAGCATTTTAACTCCACTGTACACTGTTCCACACCCAAAATTTGACAACTCTGGACAGCTTTGAACTGAGTTTTGGCAGAAAAGTAGGTCTAGACTGAGACATCTGATACCTCACACCACTGTAACTCTCATTTCACGAAATCCAGAACCGGTACCAGAAACTCTAAGGGATGCAGGTGCTGGGTACAAGAATTTTTTAAGTACCACTGAATATTTCTCATGTGGAGTCTGGCCAATGGTGTCATGAGGATCATTGATGGCATGAGGTATAGGATTTTGAGAAACTGTCTTGCTGACGTAGCTTCTTGAGGGTGGCCTAATGGTTAAGGTGTTTGCCTTACAAACACAAGGTACAAGCTTTGAGTCTCACAAGGGATAATTGGCTAGGCTTAAAATGGCTCGCAAGGGCAGTTAGCCTAGTACTAATCTATGAACCTATGAAGAAAGAAATCTCTGAAAAGTCAGGACTTTGTATTCTCGTAGGAAAAGACATACTTTTTTGTGTCCATCATACACCCCACAAAGACAATTTTTTGGCACACTGAGAGACAGGACTTATGTAGGTTTAACTTGAAGTTGGGAGCAATTGGAATGTGATAAGCATCCTACAGATGTAATGTCGCTGTGGACCATCTGCAGAGTGAGCATTTTGAATTTGATTTTTTTCCAACCGGTATTATGGTATGACAAATCTAACACTGGTCTCCACTCTAGCTGCTGTTTTGGGGACCATAAAGATTTTATTTAATCATTTTTCTTTTCGTGGTGCAGTTACTGGTTCTATAACCTTTGTTTGCAACTTACGAAGGAGTACCAGAAAGAAAAGATGCATCTGGTTGGGGCAGTCAAAGGGGATTTCCCTGAAGGAAGGAGGAGTTTCTGTCAACTGCCAAGAGTATCCTCACTGAATTATTCTCAGCACCCACTTATCTCAGACTATTTGTTGCCAGGCAGCTGGTTTGGGTGAAAGTCTTGGTAAGGGGAAAGGGGAGGAGGAACAGTATGCACTGAGTCTTGGCACATTCTTTAGCAGGGGAATGATCTTTTTTTTTTTTGTGAAAGATACCCCTTTTATTTGATTTGGAAGAATCATCCTCCTACCATTTCATCTTGGTAGCTGGAGAAACCACAGTTGGGCCAGCTGACAAAGGAGCAAAGAGAGTTGCAAGATCAGAATACACCTTGTATTTCCTCATAGCCTTTTTAGGAACTGGTTCACTAGCCAGAGAGGTTTTACATGCAGTTTTATAGACATCTTCAAAGGGCGATAACAGAGCAGTGGCAGCTAAAACACGAGGCATCTCATCCTGAATAAGACCATAAACTCTGAAAATGCCTGGCATAGCTCTAGATTGCTTTCAGTCAAATACATCTTTAAATTTATCTTGGATCTGTGGAAAGGTGAACACTTCCTTAGGTTTTTCACAATCTGAAAAATCAGACTGGATGTACTCCAAGTGTTCACTACTACCTGCATCAGAGTCCCCATTAAAATCTGTGGCTCTAGACTGAGCTCTACAGAAGGTAGCCCATACACATTTGGAATAGGAGCATAGTCTCCTAGATTAGCTGACTGTAAAACACTCTTAGTTAAGGAAATCATATCAGCCCTATACATTGTAATTTATTTATTTGCATTTGTTTATCGGGATGGTCCAGCTGGGCCAGAAGTTCTCATTTTCAGTGGAGTTCCGGGGAGAAAAGCTCTACATACAAGACATTTCACATACAATACAGAATATACATTAATAAAGACATTTAATACATATTATTGGCAGCTTATACAATTAGTGAAAAAAACAGTACACAAGTAATCATTCTCAAATCAAAGCTATTATACAAGCAATACTGAGTATATACATGAGAACATTCCATACAAGTAGTTTTCAGCTAGCAGAATTTAATGGGACACTTCATGCAATGGGTGCAAAGCAGATATAGGAATTAATTAGACTAGGTACTTAAACTTTTCACATGTTTATGAGGTGTAATAGCTGGGCAATAGGCTATACGAGTCCTGTTGAAGGAATCAAAGTCAGTGGATATTGTTGCAGATATAAGTGGTGGTATGATATATTGAGGTAGACTGCAAGAATACCTGAATGTCTAAACTTGGTTCAATGGTACGCCCATAAGGGTTAGGAAGAGAAGGAAGTAGACAGCAGGAATCAATGGTAGAGACAATGAGAGTTAGCAGACGAGGGAAGTGGACATGATGGAGAGGCAGAGTAAGTAAAATGACAGGTGGATGTGAAAGGAGGATGCCAGAGTAGTAGAGTGGGGGTGAGAATAGTTGTGATGGTTGAAGTTAGGTTATATGAGATATGGTGTTAGCATGTGCACAGCCAAGATGAGGAGATGTGTTGTTTCAGAGATGTCTTGAAGAGGGTTACTGAGCGGGTGGATCTAAGTGTTGGGGGAGGGAGTTCCAAAGTTTTGCAATGGTAAAGAAGTAAAGCATCTGGCCAGCCAAAAGTTTGGGTTTTTCTACATTTACGAGCAGTTGCTTGTTGGATCAGAGTGGTCTATTAGGATGGTATAAAGTAAGTATAGAAGATAGAGCAGGGCACATGGATGGACTATGAATGTGTTTGTGAACTGTATTTAGTTGGATAAAGGTGAGACAGTTGGGGAGTTCAAGCCATTTTAGGTTGTGTAATGATGAGCAGTGGTGGGATGTGTAGGAGGCATTAGTTACAAACTTAGCAATTTTGTTGCAGCATGAGTCTAGTTTGGACTTTAGAGAGAAGTGAATGTTGGTGAGGAGGGGGCACGGTATAAAAGAGAGGGTAATAGAAAAGAGGAGGCAAGGGAAAGTTGGGCTGATGCACTGTGTAGATGTTTGTGTCGGTAGAGTGCGCCAAGCTTTTGATGTGTCTTTTTGACATTGGACTGGATGTGCAGGTTGAATGTGAGGTTTTCATCTATGATGACACCTAGGACTTTTGTGCTAGGAACAATGTCGATGGTGGTACCATTTAGGGATTGAATGGTGAAGTTCTCTTTTTTTTTTTTTTTTGATGGTGAAGAAGTTGAAAATGAATACATTTTTCCAGAATCTTAGAGATGGGTGATAGTATAGCAATGCGGCGGATGTTGATGGTGTCTATGTTAGGGCCCCCCTTGTGTAGAGGGAGAATATAAGCTTTTTTCCAGATGATGGACATATAGGACTCTTGGACAGATCTGTTGAGAAGTATGCTGATAGGGTAAGTGATTGAGCTGGCTGAGAATTTCAGGTATTTGGCGGGTATATTGTCAGGGGCATTTGTGAATGTTTGAGTTTTAGAAGCAATTTTTTAATAGTTGAGGTGGGTATAGGTGACAGAGTAAAGTTGGGAAGAGGGGGTGTACTGGTGTTAGCTCTGGAGAGGTCCGTGGAGGGCAAGTTGGTCTTGGGAAAGGTAGCAGTTAGATTGGCTATAGTATCTATAAAATAGGAGTTGAAGGTTGCAGCAATTTCAATGGGTGTTTTATTTGGGTCTGGGCAGGGATTATTACTAGAGCCTGGGTTTAAAAACGAGTTGAGAGAGCTCCAGAATTTCTTTGGGTTTTGCTTCTGTTGATTTTGTAATGTAAGGTAGTGTTCTTTTTTTTCTTTTTTAGTACTAGGTACTTAACCTGGCCTCAGAACTGTTTGTATTGGGCGAGGTCAGATGGGTTTTTGTTTTTTGCCAGATTTTCCATGATTTGTCCCTGCATTTCATGAGATCCTTAGTGGATCTTGTTAGCCAACAGGCATGGCTGGTCTTTACTCTCTTTCATCTAAGGGGAGCAAAGTTGTTTAGTATGCTGAGGAAGGTTGAGTTGAAGAACCCAATTGCCTCATCAAGGGGAAGTGATTTTAGTGTATCCCAGTTGATGCTAAGCAACCTTTGGTTAAAGCTAGATGGACAGAACTGGTATTCATTTCTGGTAACCCTGTACTTGTGTTTATTAATTGTTGTGGTACATTCACATTGTATAAAGGCCGGTAAGTGGTCACTTATACTACTGGAAGGTGTACCAGCGGATGTGATCTTATTTGGGTCTGACACTAAAATCCAGTTTAGGATTGAGCCATTAGTATTAATTTTATTAGGCCTGGTTATGGTGTTAACTAGCTGGGTGAACTTATATAGATTGATACTACAGTTAGAGTGGTGTGGGGATATATGTCTAGCCAGTTGATATTTACGTCTCCCAGTATGATAGTCTCATTTTTTATGTTAGTAGATGCCCAGGCAATGATTTCCTCAAAAATTAGGATGTTATTGCCTGGGGGAATGTAAAAGACTATCACACAGAGGTTTTTGCAATTATTCATTTTAAGGAAAGAAACTAGAAGTTTGGCTGTGGAGAATTGTGGGATGGGTTTTGTATATGGGACAATAGTGAGGGACATGGGGCATATTAGAGAGATGCCTCCATTTTTTTTCAGGGTCTGTCAGCCCTAAGACAGGTGAAATCTGGGGTAAGGAATTCTGTCTCTCTAATATCACCTGATTGTCATGTGATGAAGTTTGTTTTTTCTTACTATGAACTATACTGGAGGACAAAATATCTGAGGACAGTGTATTATGTCTGGCAAGGGTTTTCTTACCCCAGACTTCTCCTGTACCTGAAGAATTTGGTTCTCCTGTACCTTAACCAGGTACTGGAATAGCTCCGTAGGATGTGTCTGACTCTTGTACCACACAGGGATGGGTGATCACACCAGATGGTGATGGAGAAAAAGGTTAGTGGTTTGCAGTCCAGCTTATGGCATCAGCAGATTCACAAACCATACACTGCGGCATGTTTTTATTGATTTATTTTCTTTTTTTTAGGTGCAACAAGATTTGGTGGGGTGGGGGGCAGCTGTATCAGGATCCATCAAGTCAGAAGAAAAACACAAGCCAGAATAATACGCTGACACTGTTAAGGGCTGGCTAAGGGCAACAGCAGTAGAAAGTGTAAACTATGTCCCCACACATCAAATAGGGCTAAGCTGCATAAAATATAGGAGAAACAGTTTAAATTATACTAAGCCTTGCTCTACAGTCTGCACAGTACAGTAAACAACAGTACACAGTCTCAAAACCAAATGTTGGAAACTCCTGGTGTTCTGGCTGCAGTGCGATTCTCAAACAATTTGGAAATATATCGCTGATTGATAAGTATATTTCTTGGCATTTTAACCTGCATTGTCTTAATTTTGCCTGACTGAATTATTTTATATATTTTCTGGGGGTCTATATTATAACCGTGAAAGCCCATTTCAGCGAATATGTAAACGTCGACACATATTGCACGAATACACCGAACTCCCTAAACCGTGAAATTCAAAATCTCAAATCAGCATAGTTGGCCCTTCTGAGGTATAGCTCCATAAGGTAAGAGTGTGATAGTTACGGACCTTAGGGTTAGGGTGCAGGTTAAGGTAAGTGCATAGATAGTAATGTATGTAAGGTTTAGTGTAGGGGTAGAAGTAGGGTTTCTGTTAGTGTATGTATGTGGTTTATTTATTTTGTTTGGGTGGGTAGTATGTAGCGAGCGGCGGGGTTGGCCAACTATGCCGTTTCAAGATTTTGAATTTCGTGGTTTAGGGCATATCGGTGTATTCACAGTTCGCACAATATGTGTAGACATTTACGTATTCGCTGAAACGGGCTTTTGCGGTTATGATACAGACCCATTTTCTGGCATTGTTTTCTGTTTTTCATCTGTCCTGAAACTGCTTCCCCCCTATTCCTGTGGTGAAGTTTATAAAACTGGTCTAACAGCTCGTGTGTTATCTGATTGCTTCAAGGCTTGCTGATTTAAAATAGTTTCTGTTTGTAAATTCCTACATACACTGTTGGAAACTCCTGGTGTTCTTGCTGCAATGTGATTCTCAAACAATCTGGAAATATATCGCTGATTGTTAAGTATATTTCTTGGCATTTTAACCTTTCAGAGTTCTGCATTGTCTTAATTTTGCCTGACTGAATTATTTTATATAGTTTCTGGCATTTTATGTTTCTCATCTGTCTTGAAACTGCATTGTTTTCTGTTTCTCATTTGTCCTGAAACTGTTTTTATCCCCCTCACCCTATTCTTGTGGTGGTGTTATAGTTGGTGACTTTGCAGTTGCTCACCCCTACTGTAAATTTGATCTGGGACACCCCTCCCAGTCTGGTGTTCACTCTACATAATACAGAGAGAACATTTGAGAAGGCCAACCCACTTAGGTTCTTAACCTTGAATTTTTCTTCTGCTTCTCCTTCCTCTCTCCTTGCACTTTACTTAAAAAAAATGTGCACTTTATTTTGCTTTTGCCTCTTCTTAAAAGTACTCAATTGTATTTATTCTGCTCCATTTATTACTGCTTGGTAGTAGTCTGATTACATTGTAACTGTTACTCTAAGCCTTTTGATTTAAGCACTTTGGCTCCAGATCAGTTGTTTTACATTAAGAAGGTTTGTGGTCTGCAGTGTTGTGTCAGGACTGGTAGCTGACATCCTTCTAAGTTGGGAATTGCTGATTGAAGGCTCAGTGTCTGTTATTCTAAATTGTATTAGTTCTGGTTAAAGCACTTGGGCTTCAGGCCAGCTATTTTTCATTAAGAAAGTTTGTGGTCTGCACTCTTGTGGGAGGAGAGGCTAGATTCTGCCCTTGTGAGGTGGGAATTTTTGGTTAAAGGCTTACTGTGCCTGCTTATTTGAACTGTTTTTTTCTGAAATTGGTGCGCCCTGGTTGCTGTAGCACAGACTAGATTCAGGCATCCTGAATCTAGTTTTGTTTGTATAACTTGAGCACTAATCCAGGCCATCTCTGTTGGAGAAGGTTCCCCTACACCCTAGTGGCAGGAGTGTGCAGTAAGAACTTGTCTGATTGAAGACTGCTGAAATAGGGCTCAGTTTTGAGCTTTTTTACTGGTTAATTGGGTAATTTGTTTAAATCAGTTTGCTCGTTTTCTATTGTTATATAAAAAATTGCACTTTATTCATCTGCTTTTACTGTATTTGTGTTTCTTCCTACTTTATTAATTTATTTTGCTTTTGCTGCTTGTTCTTAAAAGTACTTAGTTGCATTTATTCTGCTGCATTTATTATTTCTTGTTAGTAGCCTGATTAAATTGTAACTGTTATTCTAAGCCTTTGGTTGAAGCACTTGGTCTTCAGACCAGTTGTTTTACATTAAGGTTTGTGGTCTGCACTATTGTGGCAGGACAGGTAGCTTACATCCTTTTAAGTTGGGAGTTGCTGATTGAAGGGTTAATGTCTGTTATTCTAAAAGTGTATTAGTTCTGGTTTAAGCACATGGGCTTTGGGCCAATTATTTTACATTAAGAAGGTGTGGTCTGCACTCTTGTGAGAGGAGAGAGTAGATTCCGCCCTTCTGAGCTGGGAGTTTCTGGTTAAAGGCTTAATGTGCCTGCTTATTTGAACTTGTTTGCTGTAGCATAGACTAAATTCATACCTGCTGAATCTAGCTTTGTTTGTATAACTTGAGGACTAATCCCGACCATCTTTTTTGGAGAAGGTTCCCCTGCACCCTAGTGGCAGGAGTGTGCAGTTAGAACTTGTCTGATCAAAGACTGCTGGAACGGGGCTCAGTTTTTAGCTTTTTATTGGTTAACTGGTTAATTTGTTTAAATCAGTTTGCTCATTTGATACTGTTATAAAAAAATATATACACTTTATGCATCGTCGCTTAGCTAGGGTTAAACTATTCCCAGTGCCATAAAGTCTGCTCTTCAAATTTTCTCTTAGAACGAGACAGTTTTTTAGTTTTAGAAATAAAATCTGTTTCTTTGAGCTCAGCACTTGTTCGGAACTCATTGTAAGCACTAAATAAGCCAAAGACAATACAAATTACAGCAGCACTCAACTTTCCTCACTTGTCTAGAGGAAAACAGTTTTTAGTACTTAATAAATAAGCACCTATCCAGGCATGTCTAAGGGTCAGCTCCCGGTGTTTTCTCCTGTCTACCTGATGAATCTGGGCATCTTGGGGCAATGCAGCAATTGCCTTGTGCACAGACAACCCTCTCCTCCGACCACCCAACAATACAACCTGTGAGAGATGCACTTATATAGCCAAAGTGGAAGCAAAGCTCTCTTCACCCAAGACTGGACTAGACAGTCAAGAGGAGAAGGTAAACACTTGCACCACACCACACTCATCACATAGTCCCTCAAAACCTACACCACTAAAACACACACAAAGAAACACGAAACACATCTACATTTGCGGAGGTTCTCAATAAAAATCTGCTCAAGCAACAGAGACCTCCAAAGCAGAAATGCAAGCAACCCCCACCCCCCAACACAACCCAAATGACACATAGCCACAAACTCAGTGTGCCACTCAACAACAGCCCATAAGGCATAACAACATACCCAACAATCTAATCATAGGTGACTCTATAGTCAGGCACACTGATGTTCCACTCACCAGGCTAAACAAAGAGAAAGTTACTGTCATCTGCCTGTTGGGTGCCAGGATCCACCACATAATGCACGCACTCAGGTCACTCCACAAGTACAAATATGACTCTGTCATTGTCCATGTTGGTGTGAATGACCTGAGATGTACCTCCCTGGACTACCTGAAGAGAGACATGGAGGAGCTCTCCGATCCTGTAGCCCAGGCAAGTATGACCCTAGCCCTGAGTAGCATCCTGCCATCACCTAGAATGACACCACAGTACAAGGACAAAATGATTGACTTCAACAATTGGCTAAGCTTCTGGTGTCATTCTAAGGGGATCCAGTATCTGTCTAACTGGGATGACATGATCGACAGGCAACGATGCTTTGCCAGAGATGGCCTGCACCTGTCGCCCTTGGGATTCCGGATACTGGCTAAGGCTCTTGCCACCCCTATAGTACCTTTTTTAGGCAAGGTTCAAATAACAAATTCACCACCTTAACAGGTACATGCAAGCAAGCAAAATCTAGGGGTAATACTACTCAATGCTAGAAGTCTAAACCTCAAAATGCATTCACTCGAGGCACTCCTTAAAATGGAGAACATTGACATCTGCAGTGACAGAGACCTGGTTCAAGGCTCCAGAGAGCACCCCTGCATTACCAGGCTATAATTCATACCACACCTTTCGGCCACCTAACCTGGACTGAAACACTAAAGGTGGAGGCATGTCCATATTCACTAAGGATATCCATACCTCCAGGCTAGTTGCTCAGCATAATGCATCCGAGATTATCTAAGTGCAACTAACTCTGGGCAAGACCACAATCCAAATTGTAACTTGCTACAGATCCCCCACCATGCCCCAGCATTCCCTCTCCATTTCCTGATACACTGGAAAATATTAAGGTACAACCCAACACCCTAATAATGGGTGATTTCAACTATCCCACCATTAACTCGGAAAACTACTCATGTACCAACTCTTTTGCTCAATGTTTTCTGGAATTCATAAATTCCAATGCCTTGGGATCAACTTATCCACACCTCCATCAGGGGCAGCAATAGCCTTGACCTGGTCATTACCAACATGGGTGACTGGTGTTCCACACCAGAGGTCAATTCCTCATTGGTAAGATCTGACCACAAGCTAATCACTAATACCACCGTAAAAAATTTCTCCAAAGCCAACTTCACGCTTCTTAAGACAGAAGTGGCAAACTTCACGACACCCATGGATGGACAATGCAGACGGACAATAGAGGTATGACTGCTGAATCCTACACAAATGCACTTTATAAGCACTTACACGAGTGCATGGATCGTGCTATCCCTAACAGAACCAAGATGTTATCCTCCAAAAAAAGGAAGCCAATCTGGTGGTCTCCCGCCATAATCATGCTCTACAACAGAAGAAAGAAACTGTTGCAAAAAAGAGTAAAATCCCATGATTGGAGGAACTCCCTGGTCAACCTCAGTAAGAAGCTGAGATTCCTCACAAAATCCTCCAAAGCTAATTATGAAAACAAAATTGCCACTGACTCTAAAGACAACTACAAAGCATTCGACAGCTATGTCAAGAATCTCAACGGCAACACTCAGATCTGCTCTGAGTTACAGCACAATGGCACTAAATATACAGAACCAACTGATATTGTGAACATCCTGGCAGATAGGTTCAGTGCTAACTTTACCCCCTCTCACCCCCAAAGGGCCCATCTCTATACCGGAAGAATGCAAAGTTCCTGTAATCATGGTTGCACAGGTAAAAAAACACACTCTACAAAGCCAAGAACACAGCATCCATGGCGCCTGACAACATCCCAGACTGCTTTCGACATGAACTGCAGAATGAACTGGCACCTCACCTAAGCACAATGTCCAATCATAGCCTCACCTCAGGCTTTGTGCCCACTGAATGGCGTACAGTAATGGTTGTCCCACTCCACAAAGGGGGAGCCACCATGGACCCCGGGAACGACCATCCCATTAGCCGAATGAGCCTGGTCTGCAAGACCATGGAACGTATCATCATGGATCTTATACACAAAGAAATAGGTAATCTCCAAACTCTGGACCCCACCCAGTTCGGGTTTGTAAAAGGCAGATCATGTCTGCTAAACCTGGTAGACTTCTTTGAAGCAGTCACCAAAGCTGTAGATGAGGGTAAGGTGGTTCACACAGCCTATCTAGATCTCGCCAAGGCTTTTGACACCACCCCCAACTCTGGAATTATAGATAAACTCACTAAACTAGGTATAAATCCCTATGTCACAAGATGGGTTGCCAACTGGCAAACTGACAGAACCCACACTGTGAAAGTAGCAAACTCCAAATCCGACTTCAGACCAGTGACAAGTGGAGTACCAGAGGGTTCAGTCCTGGGTCCTCTCCTGTTTGGTATCTACTTTTCTGAAGTACAGGCTAACACAGAAGGTCTTTGGCTAATGAAGTTCGCAGATGATTGCAAACTAGGAGCCATAATCGAAACTCCTAATGATGTGGACATCCTACAAAAGGGCCTCACTGAGACAGATGCCTGGTGTCAAAGCCATGGCCTCAAGCTCAATGCCAAAAAGTGCATTGTCATCCCCTTTGGTAAAAACTCTGTACCCATGAGCTATCACATAGGTGGCAGTCTACTTAACACAAAGTGTGATAAGAGACCTTGAGACACAGGTGGACAGTAGTCTCTCCTTTGATAATCACATCGCCACAGTAGTCAGGAAATCCTTCTACGTGGCACACCTCATCACAAAAGGTTTCTCATCCAGGAAAAAAGAGGTCATTGTTTCCCTCTACTCGTCACTCATTAGACCCATTATAGAGTACAATGCCCCTTTTGGTATGTACCTCACAAGACAGCTACAACAACTGGAAAGGCCGCAGAAATACCTCACAAAGAGGATTACTGGCCTCAAACAGATGCCCTACACAGACCATCTCAAAAAACTCCAGCTTTACTCCATCGCATATCACCTACTCAGAGGTGGTCTCTGCTTAACATACAAAGCTATGTCAAACCCAGAGTTGTTGGACATGCTACACTTAAAGAAATCCCAATCCCTCTGAGCTACATGCTCTAGGGACCTAAACCTTGTCACCACAATAAACAGAACATGCTGGAGGGATAGATTCCTTTCCCAGAGACTTCCCATACTCTGAAACATTTCCTGTCCCAGAGACTTCCCATACTCTGGAACAAACTACCTATTTATATCAAACAAAGCTCCTCATTAACACTCTTCAAGAAAAATCTTAATGATTGGATGGGAAATAGGAAATTCACCCCGGGGATCATCTCTGTGGCTCTGCTCGAGAGGAGTACAGGAAAATAATTTTCTTTGGTGGTGAAAGCCAGGGTACCTTTTTGGCTAGGCTTATATAGGTCCTAGTGCCAATAGCCTGGTACCTACCTATGAACCTATAAAATTCACTTGTCCTTACAGTGAGAAAATCAAATGTATACCCCCAAGTCAATAGAAAACATTTAATCAGCATAAATAAGCATTTATTTCTATTCCCTTGTCAGAAATGAAAAAAATCTCCACAGAAAATGAAAATTAAGTTAACTGGTAGTAAAATCATGATTTAATGTTAAAAATAGCTACAGCAATGTTAAATCAGAAGTAAATGTAATAAATATGTAGAAATGAGTGAAAAATGCAATATCTTCCTGTCAGAACTTAAAAATGAAGCCAGATAAACAGCAGTCATCTTGGCACCCTGCTCTACATGCATGAGGCAGTCCCTATTGTTCAGATGCACCACATAGCTTCAGTTTATTAGTACAAGGTATAAAACATTTTATAAAAGCCCCATAAATGCATAAAAACAGTAGTAAGCATACAAACAAGACAACAGTAAGTTATAATTCCCTGAGCAATTAACAGTAGTTAACAGCAAGAATATTAAAATTAAAAATTACACACACACATATATACATATATTTAAAATAAAAAAGAAATCAAAACAGTTGTGTATACTTACCATAAATGTAGATATTCGAGTGTATTCACTGTTGCAGTCTTAACTTGTGGGATTTCGTGCAGTGGAAGTAGTTGTCCAGCCAAACTACTTGAGAAAAAGGGAGTTGGCTACCATGATGACCTCAGTACTTTTCTTGCCCCTATCGGTAGGAGCCCCCCTGAAGAACCCTGAGGTCAAAGTTAGAAAGAGGGTTAATCTGACTGAGAACCACACCTCTCAACTGTACAGATTTTCACAGAATGTCCAGATTTTTGCCCCATATTTTTGGTCCATTTTCCATAAAATTGTAGTTTTCTGGTAAATTAGTGGTAAATCATTAAACACTGAAGTTAGAAAATAATGACAGATTTTTGAGTTTCAGACTTCATACCCTTCAGAAAATTCATGCTAATGCAAGGCCACTTATTTTATCAACTTTCTAAGTTTGTAAGAGCAATATTTAAAATTGTCCCAATTTTGGGGCCTTTGTACCACTTTTATTTATGGCTTTGTCCAGATTTCTCCCTCTAACAGGTTGAGAGGTATGCTGAGAAGGAAATCATTCCAATGTACCGTGTAGGCTAGGGTGGAAGGAGGGAGGTAAAGAATACTGCAACAGTGAATACACTCAAACAACTACATTTATGTTAAGTATACACAACTGTACTATGTTCTTCATGTTTCACTGTTGCAGTCCTAACTTGCGGGAAGATTTCCAAAGCTGAGGAGAAGGGAGGATGAAAAATTAAGGAGAGACGAGGATGCTTTGCAAAATGGCAGTGGCAAATCCTGCTCTTGACTTGGAGAAGACTGAAAGGTAGTAATATTTGGTAAATGTATGCACTGAAGACCAAGCTGCATCCTCCAAAATGTCTTTCATGGGCACCCCTTTAAGAAAAGCAGAAGTGGTAGCAGTAGCCCTGGTGGAATGTCTCCTCACAACATCAGGGGACTTCTTACCATGATGGCTGTAACAGAAGGAAATACAGTGGGGAGATCCATTTAGACATGGTTTGCTTAGAAACTGTTTTCTCCTCGTAGCTTGTGGCAAAGGCCACAAACAGTTGGTCTAATTTTCTGATGGTCTTGGTTCTATCTTAGTAGCAACAGAGCTACCTATGTACATCCAAGGAATAGAGTATCCTTTCCCCCTTGTTCTGGGAATTGGGGAAGAAATTTGGCAAATGTATGGCTTGATTTAAAAATGTCTCTGTCACTTTAGGTATAAATGAGGGGTTAGTCCTGAGTGACAGTCTGGGTGGAAGATGGAAGCTGAGGAACCGTTCCACAGACATAAAGGCTTGAAGCTCAGAGACCCATCTAGCAGAGGTATTGGCTAACATGAGGGCCATCTTCCAGGTCAAAAATTTCAAGTAAGAGGACGCAACTGGTTCGAATAGTGGAAGGATACATTTTTCCAACACAAAGCTGAGGTCCAAGGTTGGGACAGGAGGCTCTCTCAGTGGCCTGATGTGAATTATCCCTCTCAGAAAGTGTTTCATGGAGTGAGAAAAGATTGGAGGCTGAGCAGGTATGTGTTGTCTGAGATAGCTGAAGCATGAATTTTTATGAAGGAGTAAGAGACCTTTGTCAAACAGGCTTGTACAAATATGCCAGAACAAATGGAATTCTGGCTAGATGAGGATTTTGTGCTTTTTGCTCACACCAAAGGGAGAATCTCTTCCATTTGTCAGAATAAGATTTCCTTGTGCTAGGTCTTCTGGTCTCTCTTAAAATATCCTGAACATGCTTGTCGAGAAGAGGATCCTTCCATGGAGTTAAGGTATCCTCCATGCTTACAATTTGAAGGTCTACAGGTTGGTGTGTGTACAATCTTGCCCTGGTCGTGGGTCAACAGTTCCATTCTCTTTGGCAGCTGCAATGGTTCTGTGCTGCCTAGGCTGAGTAGCAGATGCTATCAGTGCTGCCTGGGCAAATCTGGGGTTAATAGTACTACTCTTGGCTCTTCTGTTATTTTTAGCAATACCCTGGGGAGCAAAGGTACTGGAGGGAATGCACAGAGAAAGAGGCCTGTCGTCTTCTACGCTTTCATTTTGGCCCTGGAGCAGAACTTTTTCACAACAGCATTTTCCATGGTGACAAAAAGGTCTATCAGTGGCACACCCCATTTTTTGGCTATACTGTCTGATGCAGTCACCACTTGCGGGGGTCTGACAGGCTTCTGCTGAGGTGATCTGCTAGTTGATTGTGTACACCTGACAGATAGTGTGCCATGAGATGTAAATCCTAGGGAGTGTGCAGTTTCTCAAATATCCACTGCCATGCAGCAAAGATGGTAGGAGTAGCCCCCCCCCACTTGTTTATGTACCACATAACTGTGGTATTGTCTGTCTTCACTACTAGTACTCCTGGCTTCCATTTCTCTTGGAAGGCTATCAGGCCATTTTGGACTGCCATAAGTTCTTTTAGATTTACATGCTTGTGTCTGAACTTGGGGTCCCGCTTTCCTCAAGCCTGGAGACAATTAAGGTGGGCTCCCCAAGCTATTTCTGATTAATCTGTTGTCAGAGTTTGTCCCTGGGGAGTGAATCTGAAGCAGATACCTGGGTTGAGGGAGCAAGCTTGGGACCACCAGGCAAATTCCTTCCCAAGGCAGGGAATCAGTTTTATCTTGGCTGAGAGAGGCTTTGAATGCTGGCACTACATATTCTTTTTTTTCCTCCAAACACCTTTAGTGAATTATAACTTGTGACATAAGCAAATTTACATTTATATAAAAGCAATCAAACTATATTAACAACTTCACATACATATATCGTATAACCTAAGCAACATTACATAAATTATTTAATTCTTGCCTTTTGTTAAACAAGAAACATCTTATTAAACCATCACTTATGGCACAGGCATTCATATATTTATATAAATGAAAACAATTCACACTGACACAATCCTAATTGCAAGCATTTTACATCACAAACAATACTGACACTCCCAGTTGCAAACATTACACATCACTTATAATCTACCCAATCATTTTCAGTCAAACATTACATAGCTCATTTAAGTCCTGCCTTCTCTTAAACTTATTCCTCCCCTGTATGTATTGCTCCCACAATTCCCATTTTTTTCCTATGTAGTTTGCTCCTATCCTTTTCTAAAGATCTCAATTCCATTTTTTATCTGTGTTACTATATTCACTACTTCTAGTACAGCTGGTTTAGATTTTGATTTCCACTTTCTAGCAATTGTTTTTTGGCAGCCAACATAATTAAACATAACAAAGCCTTACCATGTATAGGCAATTCCGATTCTGTATCATAGCTCAGAAAAATCATCTCCCTCGTCACACCAATCTGCCCACCCAGCATCTCTGACAGTGCAGCCAGCAGGGAATCTTTAAAGTCTGCCAACTCACCACACTCGCAGAAAATATATTCACAATTACCTATTTTGTCCTTGTCACACCTACATTTGCTGCATACCCAAAGAAAAATTCTCTGGAGTCCTCTTGGGGTATAAAAATATCTATGTAAACATTTCCAATCAAAAATCCTAAATCTTCAAGACTTTGTTGCATATTTGGGAGACATACATATATCCTACCATTGTTTCTTTGTGGATTTCTTATCCATTCTATCTTACCAATCCTTTCTAATCTCCTCTGATTGATTCTTATAGTTATCATGCAATATTTTATATGCTGTACTAATTATTCCTTTTTAATGGCAGCTTCTATTCTAGATTCTACTAAAAACTCTACCAGTGCTGATCTTTCATTTTGGACCCCCCCCCCCACACACACACATTTCTTTCTCTTTGCCTAGACGCTATCAGTCCTTGACAGAGAAGGAAATCTCTAACCTGCAGTCCAAATAAATTCTTAGCATCTTCATATTCTATCATATTTCCCTTTCTAGTTATTTGCTACCAATACCTTAGTTCCTTTGCCAGTTTTTTCATATAAATTCCAGGCCCCTATTGTCTATATCCCTAATTGCCGTCATCCCTATTTGCAGAATCTCCTTTCTCCATTGGCTTAGTTCTTACAATACTTTCTTCTACTTTATAGATATAATATTTTGTATGATTACTGTTATTCTCCTTAAAGGCCTGCATCCAAAAGCAGTCTCTCCTTGTTTCTTGAGCTTCCCCCATTTCATCATCATCTCTTTCCATCTGAATTATAGATTTAAAGTTGCCAATCTTCATTCTTTCATCAACCTGTGGGTTCAGTTCTGATCCTTCGGAGCCAACTTGGTGGTTTCTATACCTTGTGGACTCCAAAAACTCTCAAGCACATCCCCTACCCATAATGCTTAGGGTAGATTACCTCAGATCTCATTTGCCACTTTCAGCTTTAGACATGGTTCTCCATCTTTCTCTCGAGTCTTACCAGTTAAGTCAAATAATTTTGAAAATTTTCTCTTCTAATCTTATTTCAAACCTTTTAATGGTCTATCACACTTTATGAATATTTTTCAGCCTTATTTTTAGGTGAAATTTCTTCCATTCTTTCACCTTCCCTCCCTTTCTGTCTACAGTTAGGTAGCTCTACTTACCACTGCTGGTATCCCTTACCCTCCTCTCTCTTACCGCTAGTAAGTCTCCTGTTACCATTGTTGGTAACTGATTTTTCTTTAAAAATAAATAAATAAATTAAAAAAAACATTTTTTCATCATTCTGTCCCCTGTTGGTCTTTTCTTGTGTGCATGGTACCTTTATCTTCTCTAAGTGTGTGTGGGTTGCTGTCGCTGACTTCTCATAGAAATGGCAGATAAACAGCAGGCTCTGGCTGGCTTTAAAAAAATGGATGAAATGTGGTCATAAAATTCCTTTTTCAGACCAGCATTCATTAAGCATATATTACTTGGGTCCCTTACATTTGCAAGAGAACTGCTCTATGTGCCATGCTTTCAGTCATCGAGTGTTGGTAGATAGAAAGAACTCATTCTGAAAGGCCTACTTCCATCCTGTTTTGGGGAGGCCATATCTGGATCTCCAGTTCAGGTCAGGACTAAACACAAATCTGGACATACTTCTGCTTCTTCTTCCTCCTGTCGATCCTCATGGGTGAAGAAATGCTGTGCCTTGGTTCTGTGTACTTTCCTCTGTACCAAACTCAAAAATAAGATAACAGCAGAACCTCTTTCTAAATCTTCAACTCCAAAGCATGCTTCGGAACCAGTGTCTGCTTCCTCAGTCCCGACTCCTTCGTCGGCACTGGAACCAATGGCATCTTTCTTTACTCTACTACCTAGGACTAAGTATTCCCTTTCAGTGGGCCCCTTTGTTGACAAGCCACCGTCTCAATTCCTGGACAGACCAAAGTCCCCCTCAATGATCTCCGTCTGTTCTTCCAGGAGTCTGATCGAAGAAGATGTAGAGAGATTGATGAAAATACTTTGTGCCCAAGGTGTGTCAGGCACTCAATCAGTTCCTACCCCTTCAGGACAGGCACCAACACCAGCTACTCCCCCCTTCATAACTCCTCCTCTAACCTCAACAGGTACTTTAGAGTCCTCTGTTCCAAGTTTTTGAGAACCAATAATGTCAGTTCAGAACATATCTTTTTGTTTGGAACAGATGATTGCACTGAGCACTTCAGTTGTGTTAGACCTAGAATCCTCTTGGGGCCGCAGCTTGACTGTCGGTTCTGAGTCATTGGGGTCTACTCCCTTTTTACTGAAGCCATCTCAACATCTCGGGCGAATTGACTCGAGCAAGTTTGAGTCCAACTTCGGTCTTGAGGAGTACATCATCAGTACAGGGAAGCATAAGGGCAACAAACAATCTGGAGGGACTTCTGAGAATGATGACACAAAGGTAGATACCTGTATGAATGTACACAATATTTCCTCTATGAGTTTTTCTGACACGGAAATAAAGATTCTGAAAAAGGGTTTGAGTTTTGTGCCTGGCTTTTTTTGTAGCTGAGCAGTCATTTACTCAGGATGTGATTGATTTCTGCCATCTACTTAATCTACGGCTATATTTTGACAATGCACCAGATGACATACAGAGAGATTTCAGGTTCCATGGATCAACGTTTATTCCCCAATGTCACCTACTGTTTCCATTTTTCAGGGTAATGTTCTTAAGGATCTTTATTTAACCCTGGTGAGCCTTATAAGTTCAGAGATAACATCACGAAAATGGAAAGACAATCTATTAATAATTTCAGATCTAAAAGAGACATTGTTATTTTACCAGCGGACAAGGGAGGGGCTGTTGTAATACAGGATTGGGCAGCATATAGTGGGGAAGTGTATACACAGTTAGCAGATGGCAGGTATTACATGACTATGCCTCTGGACCCCACCAGGAGATTTAAGGTTGAGATTGCCATTTTTTGGATGAAGCTGAGGATCAAGGCATCATCTCCAGGGGTGATAAATTTCACCTGACAGTGGATGACCCCAAACAACATCTGTACCTCCTCCCCAAAATCCATAAGGACTCTAGAAACCCACCAGGCAGGCCAGTAGTGTCAGGTAGAAGGTCCCTTACAGAACCCCTCTGAATTTTTAACATTACATCTGAAACCATTGTTATCTTGTGTGCGGGCCCGAATTCAGGACACTACTCAGTTCTTGGGTATCACATCCGATATGCAATTGGGAGTGGATTGGAATGGATTCCTTATCTCCCTATTGTCCTCTTCTCTAACATGTTCTCTTTAAGTCACCACTACTCCCAAGCCTCCTACTCCCTCCATCTATTCCTAATTCCCTTATACCAAGCTACCTCTTATTCCTCCCATACCTGCCTAATACTTCCAGCAAAAACTACCTCCATATACTCTCTCCCTTACCCTCATTTTTCCTTTCATTTCTACTCTATCTCACATTTCCTCATTCAAACTAATCCTCTGTACCTATTCCATCCTATCATTTTCTCCTCTAAAGCCAAGATATTGTCTCCTACTACAATTTATAACCTTGCAAACCTAAATGCCAAAAGGATGTCTCCCTCTACATACTAATGCTAGCAGGTGACATCCATCCTAATCCGGGTCCCATTACGTTTAACAATTCCATCAATCCCACAACCCTTTCCACCCTTCATAATACTCTAAAGATCTTTACAATTAATGCTCAAAGTTGCCACTGCTTACTAAGTTGTGTTAAAATAAAATTAAAAAACATCACCTAGATAGAGTTAGCTGCTTTTGCAGTTATTTTATTTATGTTTATTTATGTTTTTTAGGTAATACACTGAAAGCATTTAAGGAAGGTATGCTTTTGAGTATGCTGTCCTATTTAATATTGTATAAACATCTTGCATAACATGTATCTAAGTGCATTCATATTTTTAATGGGTTGCCACTTTTTGTTTAAAAGTGATGACAAAAATTTTTAATTTGTGTGAGACCATTATCTCATTTGCTCTAAGGTTTATTTTTTATTTTTTATTTGTTGTAACTAATTGATGTATTTAGCTAATACGGAGGCACAGCCTCACTCTCAAAAGGGGAGTGTTATTTAAAAAGCGCAGTTTTCGCGCTTTTCTGAACCTCTGATGAAGCTACCTACCTAGAGTGGCGAAAACGCTGTTTGGATTTGTAATTGTGAATAAAAGTGAGCGTTAAGGTTTTACCTGGGAGCAGTTCTTTCATTACACTTTGGAACCTTTGCTTTTGCTGGAATGCTCAAAGTCTTAGTAATAAATCTCACCTATTCCACTCCTGGCTAAGCCATAACCAACCTGACATCCTAGTTATATCTGAAACCTGGCTCAAACCTTCCATCTCTGATTCAGAAATCCTGCCCCAAGGATTTCATATTCTCAGAAATGACCGAGTTAATAAAAAAGGTGGAGGCTATGCCCTTGTCTATTCTAATCTACTCACCTTAAATTCTCTCCAAATTCCAATCCCTCAATTCCAGAATACTGAACTAACCGTTGGACTACTAAAATTAAACAAGCACAAAAATTTGCCTCATTGCCCTCTATATCTTTCCTGGTAATAATATATCAATATTTGATGAAATTCTCCTATGGGCTGCCACAAAAATCAATTATGAAACTTACATCTTAGGAGATGTAAATATTGATTGGAATAAACTCAACTGCCCCTCTCCCTCCCTATCCCTCAACCTCTACAGTTTCTCTCAGACAATCCTCACTATCACCCGACCTAACAAAACTAATCCCCCTGGATCCATCTTAGACTGGATCCGAATCTCTAACCCTAACAAAATAACCAACTCTGGCACAATTCCTGATACCATTAGTGACCATCTCCCAACCTTTATTCATTGCTCTACTAGCAATTCCTCATGCCAGCATCAATTTATCCAAACTCGTAACCTTAGAAAGTTCAACCCCATTACCTTCTATAATTTATTCAAACAAATTAACTGGCATATTCTGAACACCCTACCCCTTGATAAAGCTATAGACCATTTCAACACTGTCTTCCTTGATACTTTAAACTCCTTAGCTCCCCTAAGAAATAAAAGGATCAAAAATAACACAGCTCCATGGCTTACCAAAGAGACCAAACAAATTATGCACCAAAGGGACAAACTATGGAAACTTCACCAAAAAAATAACCTGCCCAACACATTACTTCAAAACAAACAGCTCCATAACCTTACTAAACAGCTAATCAACAACGACAAAAAAAAAAATCTACTATACTAAGCTCCAGTCAAACAACTATAATAATCCTAAACAATTCTGGAAGTCAATAAACTCACTTCTCCATCCAGGCTCAAAAACAAATCCCTGTCCCAACCCAAACAAAACTGACCTCGAACTAGGCTCTGAATTTAATTCCTTCATCAAAACCATTTCCACCCTCACTAAATCCTTTCCTAACAATAACCCAGCTAAGCCTCACCCTACCCCACCAATCCCACCAAACAACCATCCTCCTCTATTTGAGCTCAAACCTGTCTCTACAACTCTCATAAAAAAAACTCCTATCCAAACTCAAGCCCTGCTCTAATGCACCCATCCCCTCATCCTATCTAAAATATGCCGCAGATGGTATTGCCCTCCCAATCAGTATAATTATAAACAGATCAATAAAATAATCCTATGTCCCCAAACTCTGGCGCTCAGCCTTCATTCTCCCTCTCCACAAGGGAGGAAAAAAACACCAACATCTCAAACTTCCGCCCTATTGCCTTACTCTCCCCTACCTCTAAAATCCTTGAAAAGTGCATCCACCTCCAACTTATGCCATTCCTGATCAAAAATAACCTCCTCACACCCACTCAGCTTGGCTTCCGCCCTGGCCACAGCACCAATACTGCCCTAATCTCTTTCTTAGATACTGTTAATAAAGCCGAGATTCAGGGCAGTTAGTTTCTACTGTTCTACTTGATCTGTCCAAGGCTTTTGACACTATCTACCACAACCATCTTCTTTACCAACTCTCTAACCTTCACATCTCACCTAAAACTCTTTCCTGGTTCTCCAGCTACCTATCAAACAGATCTCAGGCTGTCAAATGGAAAACCACCATCTCTTCCTTCTTACCCACCCCCACTGGTGTCCCACAGGGATCCATCCTTGGACCTATGCTATTTAACATCTTCATCAATAACTTTCACACTGCTATTCCTGATACCAAAATCATTAAATACGCGGATGACTCAACCCTAACCTGCTCTGCCTCAAACCTCCCTAAATTGCTGTCAAAACACCAAACTGCCTTCTCAAAAACTGAAAATTGGATGCACCAAAACCACCTCTCTCTTAATGCCAGTAAATCCAAAATTATTCTATTCCCACTCTCTAAGAACTACTCCTTCAATAAAAGCGACTTCAAAATCCTTAGCCAAATAAACACACCTATAGAATTCTGCTAAACTTCTCGGTGTAATTATTGAACACCTAAAGTTCTATCTACACATACAACAAAACAAAAAAAAAAACACCAAAAGTTAGGTATGTTGTATAGGAACAACCACTTTCTCTCAAACCCAACTAGGCACACTCTGGCCTCTACTTTTCTCCTTCCTTCCTTACTATATGGCGCACCTCTCCTAACCAACCTGCCTTCTACCACCTCTAAACTAGAAAGCTGCTACAATAAAATCACTAAATTTGCCTCCAAATCCAAAAACTCCACTCATCACTGCCTCACCCTACAATCCCTGAACTGGCTAGAAACTACCAAACTACTTAGATTACCTACAACTCTCCATAGCACACTCATTTGTATTTTATCCTACAAAATGCCCTGCTCTAACCAATATCCTTCCTCCTTATATTCCCAACAGAGCCCTTAGATCTGAGCATAAGAACTTAATTTCTATCCACAAACCTAAACATCCTGCTGGCCAGCTGCTCCTCTACTATGCCCTGGGCAAAAAATGGAATTCCCTTCCTCCCCCACTAAGAACCACTCCAAACCCTGAAAATTTCAAGGCCCTACTTTTCAAACACCTATCTACTAAACGGAAATGCCCCTCTGCCTCCTCCCTACCTAATCTTTGATCACTTCAAGTATGAGTCTCCTCATATTGACACATTTGCCCTATCTTCTTTCTATAGACATATTCCTACAACTATATTCAACTCTTCCTGCAATCTCCTGCAGGTCTATCCCTCTACTTAATTACTTCTACCCCTAGAGCTAGTTTTGCTCAGCTAAACTGGTAAATACTACCTAATCCTTCTACTCCTAGAGCTATACTTGCTCAACAAAGCATGTAAATATTGAGTACTACTTTCTTCTCTAATACATGCACTCAAAGCACCTCCGCTATTTCTCAGTCCCTGTAACTTCTTACTACAGGTAAAAGCTATACAACCTTAATCACTCAGTTTAAGAATCTCAAAGAATTACTACTTACCTATGCTAATGTAAAAAGCATAACTTTAATGTAAAAAGCAACATTTTAATCAGTTCTATATGAACTGTACTCTCTTAATGTCTTGTATTCCTTGTAATCGTATTCTGTAAACTGTTTAATGCTTTCTAAATAATCTTGATTGTGTTGAAATCCTATATGCAATATGTTTTAATGCATTCTCAGAGCTTTTCTCCCAGGGCCTCCACTGAAAATGGGCCATGTTGACCCAGTGGACTTCCCTGGTAATCAAACTGGAATAAATAAATAAAAATAAATAAAATTTTGTGCATCCTGGATGTCACCTCTCTGTACACCAATATCCCACATTGGGCGGGTTTAACAGCTCTCCAATATTGGTTGGAAAGATCCCAACTATATGAACCAGGCTTTAATACTTTTCTTGTTTGCCTGGCTGAACATATCTTGACCAAAAACAAATGCCCTATATAAACACACTTGTAAACATAGCACTTCGGTATTTAGATTTTCCATCATTGATCATATTATAGGGAAATGTAGGGACACACCTGGTTGGCACAATGTTCTTAATATTCAGGAGAAAAAATGGATAATAAAACTAGGGGGGGGATTTTCCCTCCTGGTTTGAATGAGCATTTATGAATTAATCAATGGCATTAATTGTTAGGCTCTGCTGTTTGCTTTAAAAGAAGAACCTTCTGGTTCTGCGTTTGTGTTATATTTTTGTCTTCCACTGAAGAAGGCTGTTTAGCTGAAACCGGTTTGGTTTGGGAGTTGGGGTCTATTTCCCTTCACCCAGGGATATGTATTTGACACATTAAACTGTGTTTTCTGTGTTTATTCCACACTTCTTGTGCTGGCTCTGTTTTGTTTTTTGATTTACTTCAGAGTTCTGAGCCGTTGCACTTGCCGTACGTGCGGGTTCAGGAGGTTTAGAATAAATACTTCTAGTACCAGGTTAGTTCCTTCCTCCTTGGACCCACCGTCCCTGGCTGTTTTAGGCCCGGAGCATCAACCAGCCCCTCTACAGGGTCAGCGGGTACTGCAGCTTCAGGTTACCCAGCAGGGTACCCCTTCTTCTTATAAAACCACCCCAGACGGTTCTCTGAAGAGGTCCCTCAGAAGAAATTGTGTAAGAGAAACATTCTCCAGAGAAGTCCATCACAGAAGAGACAGATTTCAATGAGGGTGAAGTATCCCCCACCAGATCACCTCCTGCTGATGTCTCCTTTGGAGACATCCTGGAACTCCTCAAGCAGAGAAGTGGTTGGAAGTCCCTCAACCCTTCAACGGAGGAATCTGTGTACCTGCAAGGCTTTTGGTACCCACCCATCTACTTCCTGGGTGTCTCCACTCACCTCGAGCTCATCAAGTTGATCTCTCATTGGGTGTGGAAGGCCCCTGATGCTACTGAACCAATTCCCAAGAGACCAGACAAAATTATCACAGCCCCGGAGGATAAGCCTTTCTGGACAGAGAGAGTTTCTGTAGATGCCATGGTGGTAGTGGTGCCCACTAAAAAGGAAATAGTGGAGGAAAGTTCCTCTCTCCATCCCACCAATATGGAGTCACAGACAATAGATAGATTAGGGAAGTGAGTTTACACTTCATCAACCTTTGCCCTATGTTCTTTGAATTACCTGGCACATTTTATTAGATTACAGAAAGATCTGATAAAGGAGCTGTCAGATACTCTCAGGAGCCGTTTCTGAGGAGGTATGAGAATCAGTCACTTCTCAGTTGGCTACACTGACTTCCATTTCTAATTCTTCCATGAGGCTCATTTCACATGTAGGCGAAGGAATGACAAGAACAGCAGGTTCAGGTATTTCCATAAGGAAGCACGTCTGGATGCATTTGTGCAATTTTGCGGAGCCCTTTGAGTCTTTGTTTGTCAATGTGCCTTTTGATGGCTCTTCCTTTTTGGCCCAACTGTTAGAGACACTTCAACTAGGTGTGAGAAGGATGGGAAAACCCTTTCTGCTGTAGAAGTATGTTTTTCCACTTCTCAGAGGTCCTTCTCCAGGAACCAATGAGGAACGGGCAAAATGTGGTTCAGAAAATCCCAATGGTCTACCCAGACTTCACCTGGTGAAAGTTCCCCCAGAAGCAGAGGTGGGAGCAATAATAGAAGACACCACCATCGTGGCAGAGGTGGCCCAAAACATCAGGGTTTCCATGATTCATTCTTCAGGAAACCCATCCAGCACTCCTGAATGGAGGCCTGACTGTCCACCTCTGGAGGCAATCAGGGTTCAGTCTCTTGTGAATTGGTTCAGTGGCATCTAAAAGACTGGCAAGAAATCACCTCCGATTCTGGGGTGCAGAGAATTATTTCAAGAGATTACATAATTCCCTTTTCCCCTTCCTCCTCCCTATTCAAAGAAATTCCCCTATGTTCCACCCAGTCAGAGGGAACAAGCAGTCATTTAAATTCAAAACCTGCTAAAAAAAAGACTCAGCCAAGAAGTCCCACCAGACCAAATAGAATCCGTGTTTTACTAGGGGACTGGAGACCAATTTTGGATCTCAGTGAGCTGAGCAAATCTGTTCGAAAAACCAAATTCTGGATGATCACAGTTCAGTTCATTTCTCCGTTTTTAAGAAAGGATGATTGGATGTGCTCTATAGATCTTCAGGATGAGTACTACCACATAAAGATGGACAGGCATTCCAGAATATTCCCTCACTTCCATCTGGGAGCCAGTCATTACCAATTCAGATTTCTGCCCTTTGGTCTCACCACAGCCCCCAGGGGTATCACCAAATGCATGGCAGTAGTAGTAGCAGCTTACTTAAGACTGCAAGGATTCCGGGTGTTTCAGCACTTAGATGACTGGCTTATTTCTGCTACTACCAGGCAGCTACTACTAACAACAAAGCAGAAAGTCTTACAAACATGCAACTGTCTAGGCATCACAATTGGCTTTGAAAAATCCTCGCTGGAACCAACCCAAACTAACTTCCATAGGAGCTCTGTTGAACACAAGAACCTCCACTGCCTCACTCCTTCTGTCTTGATTGGAAACTATCCAGAATCAGGTCTGTATATTAGTACAAAGGAACAGAGTTCCAGCATGGCTAGTACTTCAAGCATAGGGATCAATGGCGGCTATAACTCGTTTCCCCAGCCAGGTTTCACATGAGAATTTTACAATGGCTTCTTGCAGCTCAATGGTCCATCCTTCAAGCATCCCTTGTCTATGCCAATCTTAATCACCAACACATGCAAGAGAGATCTCTTATGGTGGATTCATTCAACACAAGTCTTACAAGGGCGTCCATTCATTCCCCCTCAACTCAAGACCAGAGTGACTACGGACACTTCCCAGCTTGGGAGGGGGCATTGCCAGGGAAAGACAGTCCAAGGCACTTGGTCCCCAACACAGACTAATCTGCATATAAATGTTCTAGAGATGAGTGCAGTGCTATTGGCATTGCAAGCACTCCAGGCATCTCTAACTCTAGGAACTAGGGATGATTGCAATTCAGACAGACAACATGTCAGTGGTCTGGTACATCAACAAACAGGGGGGAACCAGATCTTACCCCTTATGCTGAAAAACCCTCAGAGTATGACAGTGGTTAATTTCATCCAACTGCTTTCTGACTGCAATGCATATTCCAGGGAAGTCAAATGTGATAGCAGAAAAATTGAGCAGGTGCATCCTTCTACTTCACAAGTGGTCCCTCAATCCAAGAGTTTCAGAAAGGATATTTCGCACATGGGACTAGCCTTGCTTTGACCTTTTTGCCTCCCCTCTGAACAAATGCAGCAGCTACTTTGCCCTCATCCCCCATGGGGGAATTACTGAGGGACACTCTTCTTCACAATTGGCCACCCCATTCTCCTTTAGACCTTTCCTTCAACCTCCCTAATTCCCAAATTTCTATATAAAGTAGCCAAGTTGAAGAGCAAAGTCATCCTCATTGCCCGCTTTTCACCTCAGCAAATTTGGTTCCCCTTCCTTTGGCTTCATCTGGTATAACAACCTTGGATTTTGGATCCAACTCCAGACCTCCTGTCAGACCCAACAGACATCAATCATTCAGACATTACAACTCTCAAGCCCACAGCTTGGTTTCTCCAATTCCATTAGTGGCCAGGCATGATATGCTCTCTTCCAAAGTCAGACACATACTTTTGTCATCTCATAAACCATCTACATGCAAACTTTACATAAGTAAATGTAAAAGATTTGTTTCATTGGGCCTCTCTACATCTCCTTGATCCTTTTTCAATGCCGATTCACAATATTCTTCATTTTCTAGCTCCATTTTCAGTGATGGCACTTTCACCTCTATTGTTAAAGTCCAACTGGCAGCCATTTCTAATTTCCACAATGGTTTCCTTGGGTCATCTGTCACTTCACATAGGCTTTGTAAAGCCTTTTTAAAAGGTGAACTCTTCCTAAAACCCCCCTTACAAGGATCCTACTCCTCCCTGGGACCTTACCTTGATGATGCAAGCTCCGACATAATCCCCCTTTTAGCCAGCATCTAGGTGCGATCTAAAGTTTCTATCCTGAAAAACTACCTTTTTGGTAGCTATCACCCTGGGAAACTGAATTTCAGAAATTCAGACACTTTCATCTAGACCAACCAATATTTGACTTCTCATAAGGACAGAGTTTCCGTCAGAACCAACCAATCCTTCCTACCCAAGGTAGTTTCTAAAACAAACCTTAATCAATGCATTAACCATCCAGTGTTTTTCCAAATTTCACTAACAAGGATGAGTACTCATTACATCTGTTAGACGTTCGCAGACCGCTAAGATTCTACCTTGACAGGACCAAGGGCATCAGGAAGTCCAATCAGCTGTTTATTTCCTTTTCACATAATAAATTAGGGCAATATGTGAACAAAGTAACCCTAGCTGAGTGGATTTGACTGTATCTCTTTCATTTACAGGATGAAGGGTATTTATTTGCCTATACCCCCAAAAGCACATTCAACTAGAGTGGTAGCTACTTCTGCTGTCTTCCAATCGAGAACACCCATGGATGATGTACAGCTGCAACTTGGGCACCTCCCCAAACTTTGCTTGTCATTACAAGTTAGATCTGGTCTCTAGGGGAAGAGCATCATTTGGTTCAATGGTGCTCAGGAATATCCTTCCTTGAGTCGACCCAGGATTCTAAGTAGCTGAGGACTGTGTCCCACAGGTTGATGATATAATGAAGATTGACAACTTCAGATAAAGAAGTTATGTTTTACCACTATGTTCCATCTGAGTTGTCCATCTTCATCTGTCAACTCCCCTCCCTCCTTCCCCTTGCCAGATTTTCTGGAAGAACAGGCGTTCACCTCAGATTTTTCCTTTTGGAAAATAATTTTACTTCAGATGTGGTCTGTCTTCATTTTTACATCTTTCATTTACCAGCAAACTTGATCTGAGGTAATTTACCCTAAGCATTGTGGGTAAGGGATGTGCTCGAGAGTTTTTGTAGTCCACAAGCTATAGAAATGGCAGTCAGTTCTGAAGAATTAGAACTGAACCCACAAGGTTAATGACAGATGAAGATGGACAACTTAGGTGGAACATTATGGTAAGACAGAACTTCTTTTTTTCTGCTTGTGCTATATAAAGGAGCCTTAACTGTGTAGCTCTAAAACACCCCTTCAAGTCAGGTAATCCCAATTTTCCCTGTTCTACTGGAAGAATCAGCTTTTAACCCCCACTTGGCTCTTGCTGTCTTCCCCTCCCAGATAAAGTCATTTAGTTCGTTCTTTATTGCTATCCACAACTTCTCCTCTGGTTGATAAAAACATGCCTGAGCTCTGTATAAGATTAATGGGACTAAAATCATTTTAACTGCTTGTATCTTACTATCTATATCCATACAACAAAGCTTCCATTTTCTCAGTTTTTGTATTACCTTTTTAGTCTCTTCCTACATATCCTTAGCTGCCACACAAGAATCGTTCTTAATTCATATTCCTAAATACTTCATTTTATCATGTCCCCATAAATATGGATATTGTTGAACCAATTCATAAGTGGGTAACATAATTTACCACTGTTTCCTTTGTTTTAGCTTCATTAATTTTGTATCCCGAAAAAAATTGAAATGGTCTCAATGTTCTACAACACTGTCTCTTTCTGGTTTTGTTAAGTTATAAAATATCAGCATCTGCAAATAGTGTGTGCTTTTCTTGATTACCATACTAATTATATCCTTGAATTTCTGAGTCCCTTATTTTTTTGCCAGTGGTTCTAAATATAATGCAAATAAAGGGGAAAGAGGACACCCCTGCCATGTTCCACTGCTCAAGCAGAAATTATCAGAAAGGACCCCACCCACTTTAATTTTCACCTCCAATCTCTCATATATCCTCCTAATCAACCTTATAATTTTTTCAGGAAATGCAAATGCTTCCATTACCCTGCTCATAAACTCCCAGCTTACTCTGTCAATTGCTTTCTATGCATCAAGACCCACCAACAACCATTGTATTTTCTTACATTCTACTTCCCTCCGGATGATCAATGTTCTGTTAATGTTGTCAAAGTTTGCTTCCCCTCCACAAAAACCATACTGAGCCATATCTATCAATTTTGGCATTAACTTTGCCATTCTTTTTACCATTACAGACATGAGTACTTCATAATCATGGTTTTGTATTCAAATGGGCCTGTATGAAGCTGGATCTGATGGATCTTTACCCTTTTTAGGTATTACCAATGCTTTCTTCCAGGATGTGGGTACTTATCTTCTTAAAGTGCTGTTAAAGAAAAACTTCCAGACCTTTATCAGTTTTTCCCCTTCCAAACTTCCACAGCAATACCGTCTGTTCCTGGGGACTTTCCTATAGATTGGTTATGCATCACAATTTTTTTATCTCATCTCCTCCTATCCTAACCACTAGTAATCAAGTCTCATCTGCCTCTAACCCTGGCATAATTAATTCTTCCATAAACATTTCTATTTGTATCTTTTCTTGATTTTAATATTTCTCTGCTTTATATAGACTTCCATAGAATTTCTGAAGTATTTCTAATACTTCTACAGGATTCCTTGTTATAGGCTTCCTAAACTTGGTGACAGCCCTTTCTACTTTCTGTTGCCTGAGTCATTGTGCTAAAAGTTTTTGTGCTCTAGTGTTATCAAAAAACAGTTGCTTAACAGCAGTCTTTCTAAACTCGTGATTATTGAGGTAATCCCTTATTTTCTGCTTAGCATCCTGCAGTTGATCCTCTTCTATTTTTGTGACATTTCCCCTATTCTTTAATACTTTAACATTTGTCAGTCCCTCAAAATAATTCTTGTTACTTCTTAACCATAGCTCCCTTTCTTTTAGTTCCACCCTATTTTTAAACTCCACCTTAATTTTATCCTGTTCCCTAGCTATATTTTCAAAAGTAATTTCTATCCTCTCAAATAGCTCCTGAATAATCTCCACTACCCATGTCTTAAATTCCTCTCTTTTCAACAGATAGATGGGAAAGTGCCAGCATCTCATTTTTATTTCATTATCCTGTGTTTTTATTTTAGTTGTTATTGGTGCATGATCTGAAATAGTTATTGGGTGTATATCAAGACCTTCAATTAAATGCAAACATTCCTGTGAAATGTAAATTCTGTCTAGCCCTAGCCCAGTTTTTATATCTTGAGGAATAATCTGTAAATTCACTTTGAACTCCTATTACTCAATTCACATCTTCCATGCCAAATATTTTTATACATCTCCTCAAAAATCTACCTTCCTTTGTTATACTTTCCCTTCCAGTCCCCACCTATAATTAATATTCCTTGATGAATGCTGATTATTTCTCCCAAAATTTTCTTAGGCTCCATTACAGCAGTTTTAGGTGGAATATAACTACATGCCAGTGTAATCCTCCTCCCTTGTCTGTAGCCTCTTATCACTACAAATCTGCCATTATCTTTTTTAACCTCTTCTATCAGTATTGGAGCTCTTCTTGCAACTAATATAAGTACTTCTATTTTCCTTTATCCAAGATATTCCACTGAATAACCATCCTGAAAACCTTTCTTTATCAAATTCACATGCTCAGTTATTTCCAAGTGTGCCTCTTGTAACATTGCTATTTGCACTCTACATTTTTTAACATAGTTCACTATTCTTTCTTGTATTTTTGTGCGAGACCATTGACATTTAAAGACATTACAGAAAACATCATTGTATTAAAATCTTATTCACACCTTTTATGTATAACACATTTTTTGTCAAATGTCTAGTTCCAGCTTTTGTCTTACATGCATACACTGTTTAGCAGGTTGAATTTTTATATAGTTACTTATCATATCCATTTGAGTCTATGTCACATCTTCCAAACCATTTTCTTTTATTGAAAACTCTCAAAAACCCTAAAACATATTAATTTAATACTAACACACAAAACTATATACATCTTCAAATACTGAAGCTTTACCCTCCTAGTAGGAGAATATCACACTCAGTTAACCTAAAAGAAAGGTTATGCATGCAATGAAGCATGGTGCAGCTTGTGCTTCTACTAAGTGCTAACTGGTTTTGTCTTATCTTTATAGCTCTCCCAGCTGGGAAAACCCATGAATGCTTTCAGAGAACATTATCTACTAGCCAATTTCTCTCTTCTTTTTTCCACAGCCAATCACTCTCCACCAGACTGTAACTAATTTCTCTTTATCAGATTGTATCGCAAGAGAGAACCAGACAGCCCTTTTCTTATTGTCAGATTGTCTCCATGGAGCTATGAAGGACCAGTCAGTTTCCCTTTACATGAGGGCCAGATACAGAATTGCTTCAAAGGATACATTCATTTGCTAGCCTCATAATATTCAATATTCTTTTCCATTTACTTGGCCCTTAATCTAGTTATTCCTCCATGCAAGAATGAGAAAAAAACATATTAAATTTTCTTTTATTATGCTCTTTTAACCAGGCTTTTTTTCTGCATTGCAGTGCCTACATTTCTTAAAAGTGAGGAAGAAAGAGAGAGAAGTGAGAAAGAAAGGAAATAAAAAAGAAGGTCACATATTTACAACCCCCATTACACTTAAAAATAACTGAGAAAACTTTACTTTATAGCATTCAAAGAAAACCATACACCACAAAAATAGTACTATTAAGAAAAAATATATTTTCTTTACTTATAGTTAACATTCTTCCCTCTCTTATCCTCCCCAAAGCATTTTTCCAAACATTAATGACATGAAGTATGGCATATACTTTTGAGTCCCCCACAAGTCCAACAAATTCTGAAAACATCCAATATTTCCATATTTTCTGGTTCTGTCAAATATTGCAATGTAATCCCACATTAAGTTACTGGTTGTATTACTGTTCATCTCCATTTCCCAAATCATGTCTCTGTCTCATTTCCAATGTACACTTAAATCTTCTAGTCAACTCTTATGGTCTCTTCCTTCTTCCAGCATTTTCCATTGAAACAGTGGAAAAAGGTTTCACAGGTACAGTCTCTCCATGGTCTTTATTACCAGAAGAACATGAAGTAGTATCTCCTTCTGCCTCATAGCTTGGTTTTGTTGGACAAACTTTTTGTATTTCCTCCTTAGCATGTCCTTCTTTGAAAAATGATCTTGTTCCTCCAGGAAAGAATAACTTGAAGACAGATGGGTACAGCAGTTTCAATCCCACACTCCTGACATTCCCTGAATAGTGGAATGAATTTACTCCTCTTCTGCCTATTGTACAATGAGTAATCATTCTCCACAAACACTCTGCTGTCTCCCACTTTTGGTATTTTGTCCTTTTGCCACAGCTTTGTCAGAATCAACTCCTCCTGCTGGTAGTATTGCATCTTTACTATTAAAGGTCTGGGTTGCTTTCTCATAGCCAGGTTTGGAGCATACACATGCTGTGCTCTTTCAACTAAACTCCTGCTGTGGAATACCAGTCCAGTTGCTTACTTGTGCTTTCATAAAATGCAGACAGTTCCTTCCAGCTTCTCTGGTATAGCTGAAAATCTCAGGTTTTTCCTACGTGCTCTGTCCTCTAATTCTATTATTTTTTTAAACATCTCTTCCTGAGAAGTCTCATATTCAGCCATTTTTTTCTTCATATTCAGTCTCTGATTTTTGCAGCTCTATCACCTCATCTGAATATCTGTTTATAGCTTCTCCCATTTTACCCAGGCTCTTATTGTTTACATTGATATACTCCATCAGTGTTTCATTTATTTTAACCAGGTCTGTATGCAGTTGTCTTGTGTCTTCCTGTAGGTTACTGGAAGTCATGTCTGGAGATTGCATTGCCTTTTGCTGAACAGCTGCAGAACTTTCCCCAGTCAGTGTTTTTTCTCACTTTTTGTAGCTGATTTTTTCCAGGTGTTCTGTATTTCTTTATTCTGGCATGCAGACACTACACTTACTATTCAGTTAATCAGATTTACCCATAAACACAAAAGTCAACTGGTCTCCTCTGCCATGTTTCTGTTTTCACACTAGGGCAACTAGAGTCAAGCGGTTACTCAATGTGCAGCCATCTTGGAAGTCTGGCACCACATATACTTGAGGTACCATTGTAGTTTCCTCATGTGCAGTCTGGCCAGGGGGAATCATGAGGATGTAAGGGGCCATGTAAACAAAGGCCCTGAGGTACTCCTTGGCTGTGAAGAAACCCCTGATGATATATATTTTTTGAAGTACAGGGTCAGGAAGGAGCCTTGTCCCAGAGTAAGAAAGCATAGGGACCATAAGAACACAATCCTGGCTGAGGGGTCTGTTTGAGATTTCTGTGCATTGATGGTGAATCCCATGGAGGTTAAAAGGCTGTTTGTGAATAAGTCTGACAAGTTTTTCAGGTTTGTTGCCTGGATAAGGTAGTCATCCAAATAAGGGTAAATTTGGACCCCTTTTGCTCTGCAGAAGGCTATCAGTAGGGCTAGGCATTTTGTGAAGACCCTGGAAACAGCAGACAAACCAAAGGGCAGAGCACAGAATTGATGGTGCCTGGTACCTGCTCTGAAGCAGAAGAAGCTTTGATGGACTCCACTGTGGCAATATGCAGGTATGGATCTTTTAGATCCATGGTAACATAACCATAAAGCATTTGGAGAGATCATGGGCAGAAGTTTTTGAAGGGATAGCATCTTGAATTTTGGAACCTGTAGGAATTGGTCGAGTCTTGACAGGTCCAGTATTTGCCACCAAGTGATTTCTTTTCTGGGCATTAGGAAGCGTCCGGAATAAAATCCTCTTCCTTTTGCATGTTCTGGTACCAGTTCCACTGAGCCCTTAGTGCATACCAACTCTATGTGAGTCAATGCCTCTGTTCTTTGGTGTGATGGGATGTCTGGGAAGCCTGAGGGTTTCAATGGTTACTTGAATTTGAGTTCATAACCCTATGATATAATGTTTAGCACCCACTGGTCCTGTAGTAATGAGAACCCAGGTTTGTTTTTGGGAATAGTGAGAGTCTTCCCCCTAGCCAAGGGTGAGGAGGGGGTAGGGAGTACCACAGACAATTCATGGTTTCTCCCTGCCTGGGGCCTGTGGTCTTAAACCCCCTGGCCTAATTGTTTCTGAAAGACAATGCCTGGGCCTCTGCTACTGTCTTTGGCTCAATTCCCTCCATGACATTCTTTGGCTAGCCTTAGATTGGCAAGGAAAGGAGTCAAAGACAGTACCAGAGGCCCAGGCAATGGTACTGTCTTTGGCTCCTTTCCCTATATGACTTTCTTTGGCTAGTCTTACATTGGGAAGGAAAGGGTCAATGCTTAGTATGGTAGTTTTGGCTGAAACGTAGACGTTGGAATTGAAAAATGTCTTTTACAATGTGCATGGACTTGGCCTTATCCTTTATTTTCTTAAGTACAGCTTCAGCCTTGGGGCCAAAGAAAAAGTACTTGTCCAAAGGGTCACCCAGGAGATTGGATATGACATGCTCTGGAGGGGACTGCTCCCTCAGCCACACATGTCTTCTAATGATAGAGCCTGTGCATGTAGCCCTACTGGAAGGTTCCACAGCATCATAGCCACAGTGCAGGAAGTGCTTAGCTACCTGAGAACAGGAATTACAAAAGTCCAATAACCCTTTAGAGAGACAATTGTTCTCTATGCCCATCAGCTTCTGCTTCATATGATCCAGAAGTTTCTTGGTATTTTTTAAAATAAAGAACAAACCAAGAGTGCAGTGTAGGCAAGTGGTTCTACTAATAAATCAGCAGAAATACAACATAAACTAAAGCTGAACCAAACCACGGCCAATAAAAGGTTCAGAACAATCTTTAATGGAAAGCGCTTTCGCAGCTGAAATAGCCGCTTCATCAGACAATACAAACAGGTCTTTTCACTATTTAAAGTAATGTCATCCAATAAGATCATAAATGCAATTAAATATGCAAATTTATAATACTCAATAAAATTGTTAAAGCATAACAAATCCAAATATAAATTTAAATTAAAACAACTTACATTCTATCTCATTAAATCCCTGGCCTGCATTATAGGTTTACTAGAGATTTTATAATTCATGCCTTTACCCACGGTGGCCAGTCATCCTAATTATTCATTCCAATTCTGCAGTTTTTGTTCTGTTCCTAATATTCCCACCCCTTTCATTCTCAACAATTACCTGAATAGTCATAAACAAAACAGTATGTTTTGCTAATGCATTTGTCTCAATAGCCCTGGAGACATTATACAGATGTTCCCTCATTCGTTCTCTTGACCTACAGTTAGTCTTTCCTACATAGAATGATAGGCACTTAGTACAATAAGCCAGCTATACCAGATTGGCAGTGTTACAATTGGCATGTACCCTAAATTCAATGACTTTTCCTGTATCTGGGTGTTAAAACCTATGGCTACTATCTATACACTGGCAAAAATTGCATCTAGTGCATGAAAACTTTCCTATATCCTTGGGATAGGCTTCCTTGTTAGGATGATTCTTTGGGCCACACAATAGCAGTGTAAGGGATCTCTTATTTTTATATGCATACCTTGGTGTCTCCCCCCTACAAGCCCTTTTATATTCTCATCTGAGCATAAAATGCCCCAGTTCCTTTTGAATATGTCCTGCATTAACTTTACATTGCTAGAATATGTGATGGGTATCCTCATGTAATGATGGACTCTCCTATCATTAATATCAAATTCAGAAATTTTAGAGATGAAAGGTTTATCTTTATTATTCCTACTCCCAGGTATACTAGAAAGTGCATGGTGTACTTCCTTTCTTGTACAACCCCTTGCAATAAACGTATCCCTCAGGCTATCCAATTCCTTGTTGTTCTCAAACCTTGTCCCTTAATGATGTTTTTAAAGACATGGTTCGGATGCGTACTTTGTCTCTGCAAGTAGGTATTCCTATAACACTCTTTTCTATAAATCTCAGTATCAAACCTTCCTGTGTGGTCTTTAATTATCACAATATGCAAGAAATCCAACATTTATAGGAACATTTCTTAGTAAACTTAAGGAAGTCAGTACTGCTACTGATCATACTGTAGAATGATGTGAGCATGTTGTCATCGCCATCCCATAATACAAACAGATCATCAATAAATCTACGGTAAAACACCAGATGCTCCTGTGTCTCATGTAGTAATAAGTAGCTCTTTTCCCAACAAGCCATGACAATGTTGGCTTAGCTATTGGCACATGAAGTGGCCATAGCTACACCATCTATTTGTCGATACAGACTATGTTCAAACAGAAAGATGTTATTTTGCAATATAAGTTCTAACAACAAAAAGAGCAAATCAATAAACTTGGGATCATACAGGCTATCTTCCACTAAATACTGTTTAAACATTTCAATACCCACGGTGTTGGGTATAACCGTGAACAGTGATTGAACATCTAAAGTAACCATCAAATAGCTTTCACTTCCTTCTCTATTGCTCCAAAATAGATGTAGGTCATTCAGAAATTGTTTTGCATCAGGTAGAATGTAACTATTCCTAGCCAGGACAGGTTTAAGTTGTTTCTCCACATACAAAGATAAAGGTTCTGTACACCACCCCCTACCCACAATAGGTCACATAGGGGGTAGTGTAGGGTGTTTGTGAATTTTAGGTAGCCCTTGGATAATGGGAATCAAGGGTTGATCCACCATAAAGTAAGCATACAATAATAACACGACATTGTAAACATTCAAACAGGGTATTACAAATACTTATTACACATTCTGCAACTGTAGTTGCATCAATTTTCTCATACACTTTATCATTCAACATACTATTCACAGTATCACTATAATCCATAATGACCAAAGGTCATCCTTTGTCAGCAGGTCTAATTGAAATCTCTGTGTCATGTTGCAGACTCTCCAAGGCATCCCTTTCATTTCTGAATAACATGCCCTGGATAGAAATCCTTGCATTCTATCTGATACGAAACAATGTCTGAATGACTTACATCTATTTTTGAGGAACAGATAAGGAAGTGAAAGCTATTTGATGGTTAGTTTACATGTTCAATCACTGTTCACGGTTATACCCAACACCATGAGTATTGAAATGTTTAAACAGCATTTAGAAGAAGATGGCCTGTATGATCCAAAGTTTATTGATTTGCTCTCTTTGTTGACAGAACTTATATTGGAAAATAACATCTTTCTGTTTGAACATAGTTTGTATCGACAAATGGATGGCGTAGCTATTGCCACTTCATGTGCCAATAGCTAAGCCAACACTGTCATGGCTTGTTGGGAAAAGAACCACTTATTAACACATGAGACACAGGAACATCTGGTGTTTTATTATAGATTTATTGATGATCTGTTTGTATTATGAGATGGCGATGATAACACGCTCACATCATTCTACAGTATGGTCAGTAGCAGTACTGACTTCCTTAAGTTTACTAAGAATAGTTCCTATAAATGTTGGATTTCCTGGATGTTAGGATAATTAAAGACCACACAGGAAGGTTTGATACTGAGATACATAGAAAAGTGTGTTATAGGAACACCTACTTGCAGAGACAAAGTATGCATCCGAGCCATGTCTTTAAAAACATCACTAAGGGACAAGGGTTGAGAATATAAAGGCTTACAGCAAATGAGGATAAGTTTATCAATGAATTGGATAGCCTGAGGGATAAGTTTATGAGGGTTTATACAAGAAAGGAAGTAGACCATGCACTTTATGGTATACCTGGGAGTAGGAATAATAAAGGGAAATCTTTCTTCTCCAATATTTCTGAATTTAATATTAATGATAGGAGAGTCCATAATTACATGAGGATACCCATCACATATTCTAGCAATGTAAGGTTAATGCAGGACATATTCAAGAGGATCTGGGGCATTTTATGCTCGGATGAGAATATAAAAGAGCTTGTAGGGGGGAGACACCAAGGTATGCTTATAAAAATAAGAAATCCCTTACACCGCTATTGTGTGGCCCAAAGAATCATCCTAACAAAGAAGCCTATCCCAAGGATATAGGCACGTTTTCATGCACTAGATGCAATTTTTGCCAGTATATAGACAGTAGCAGTAGGCTTCAACACCCAGATACAGGGAAACTCATTGAATTTAGGGTACATGCCAGTTGTAACACTGCTAATCTGGTATATTTGATTTATTGTACTAAGTGCCTATCATTCTATGTGGGAAAGATTAACCATAGGTTAAGAGAATGAATGAGGGAACATCTGTATGATGTCTCCAGGGCTATTGAGACAAATGCATTAGCTAAACATACTGTTTTGAATGATACTACACATACTTTTATGTTTATGGCTATTCAGGTAATTGTTGAGAATGAAAGGGGTGGGAACATTAGGAACAGAACAGAAACTGCAGAATTGGAATGGATAATTAGGATGAGGGCCACCATGGGTAAAGGCATGAATGATCAAATTTATATTAAACCTATACTGCAGGCCAGGGGTTTAATGAGATAGAATGTAAGTTGTTTTAATTTGAAATTTATACTTAGATTTGGTAAGCCTTTAACAGGTTTATTGAGTATTATACATTTGCATATTTAATTGCATTTATGATCTTATTGGATGACCATTTTAAATAGTAAAAAAACCTGTTTGTATTGTCTGATGAAGCGGCTATTTCAGCTGCAAAAGCATTTACCATTAAAGATTATTCTGAACTTATTATTGCCTGTGGTTTGGTTCTACTTTAGTTTATGTTGTATTTTTTAAACATCTTTATTAAATTATCATGTATGACACAGGCAATCATACATTTATATAAATGAAAATAAACCATGCTGACAAAATCTCAGTTGCAAACATACATTACAAACCATGCTGGTAGTGACAAACATTATACATCAGTTATAATATATCCAGTCATTGTCAGTCAACCATTATATAGCTCATTCAATTCCTGTCTTCTTTTAAAACTCATTCATCCTCTGCAGGTATTGATCCCACTCATCCCACTTTTTCTTATGTAATTTTGCTCCTATCCTTTTCTAAAAATCCCAATTCTAGTTGTTTTATCTCTGTTACTATCTTTGCTACTTCTAGTAAAGTTGGTTTAGACTTTGATTTCCATTTTCTAGTAACTGTTTTTTGGCAGCCATCATAATTAGACTCAGTAAGGCCTTTTGGGCAATTCCGATTCTGTATCATAGCTCCAAAAAATCATTTTTTTAGTTACACCAATTTGTTCACCTAGCATCTCTGACAGAGCAGCCTGCAGGGAATCTTTAAAGTCTGCCAACTCATTACACTCCCAGAAAACATGTTCCCAGTTGCCTCTTTCTTCCTCATCATACCTCCAACATTTGATACCTCCAACATTTGCCTTCTACCTGAGGGAAAAAAAATCTTTGTAGTCTACATAAGTATTTTTATACCCCAAGAAAATGCATCCAAGCAAACATCCTAAATCTTCTAGACTTTGTTGCATATTTGGGAGATGTACATATATCCCCCATTGTTTCTTTTGTGAATTGCTTACCCATTCCCTCTTACCAATCCTTTCTAACCTCCTTTGTTTGATTCTTATAGTTATCATGCACTATTTTATATGTTCTACTAATTATTCCTTTTTTAACAGCAACATCCATTCTAGATTCTACTAAAAACTCTGCCAGTGTTGGTCTTTTGTTTAGGACCCCCTATTTCTCTCTCTCTGCCTATACTCTGATATCAATCCTTGATAGGAAAGATAATCTCTAACCTGCAGTCCAAATAAATTCTTGGCGTCTTCCCATTCTATTATCTTTCTCTCTCTAGTAATTTGCTCCCAATAACGTGGTTCCTTTGCCAGTTCTCTCCAATGAATTCCAACCCCCTCTTGCCTATTATCTGTATCTCTAACTTCAGTAATCTCTATCAGCAGAATCTCCTTTCTCCATTCCCATTTTGGCTTAGTTCTTAGAATACTTTCTGCTACTTTATGAATATAACATTCTATGTGATTATTGTTATTCTCTTTAATGGTCTGCATCCAAAATCCCAGTCTCTCCTTGTTTCTTGGGCATCCCCCCTATTTCATCATCTTCTCTTTCTACTTTGAATTATAGTTGTCAGATTGTGCTATGTATATGAGCCTTAACTGTGTTTCTCTGAAATACCCCTTCAAATCGGGTAATCTCAATCTGCCATGTTCTATTGGAAGAATAAGCTTATCCCACTTGACTTGCAGTCTCCTCCTCCCAGATAAAATCTTTTAGCTTTTCATTAATTGCTATCCACAACTTCTCAGGTTGATAAAAATATGCCTTACCTGTGTATAAGACTAAAGGGACTAAAAACATTTTAACTGCTTATATCTTGCTATTGATATCCATACAACAGAACTTCCATTTTCTCAGTTTTTGTATTATCTTTTGATTAGTCCCTTCCCACATCCTTAGCTGCCACATCAGAATCATTTTAATCCACACTCTGAAATACATAATTTTATCACATCTACATTATATCGAAGCATTAATCGAATAACTAAAGCTCGATCTTGTAATATCAAAAGCTAAAATTGTCAAACAGCCGTTTCAACCATGGGAAACACTTCCCTTGGCCAAATCAAAAAAAAAAAAGAATTTTACATCCGAAACCAAGTGGGATGCTTCACTCCCCCCGATATGGGGGGGCTGTACCCCCTACCTAAATATACCAATTCCGAGATCACTCCAAATTGTAAAAATGGGCATACTCCACAGAACGGCCAAGGGAAGTGTTTGCCTGGGTTAAGTTGGCCGTTCAACAATTTATGGTTTTGGTATTACAAGTTCGAGCTTTACTTATTTGATTAAGTAAAGCTTCGATCTTGTAATATACAACCATTTTATCATGCCGCCATAAAAACAGATATTGCTAAACCAATTCATATGTGGGTACATAATTTACCATTATTGCCTTTGTTTTAGTTTCATTAATTTTGTATACTAAAAAGATTTGAAACGGTCTCAATATGTTCCACAGCACAGTAATCTCCCTTTCTGGTTTTGTCAGGTATAAAATAATGTCATCTGCAGAGTCAGCTTTTCTTGACTATCATACCAATTATATCCTTGAATTTCTGAGTCCCCTGTTTTCTTTGCCAATGGTTCTATAATGCAAACAACAAAGGGGAGAGAGGACAGCCCTGCCTGGTTCCTCTGCCCAGAGTTCATTAGAGAGGACCCCACCCACTTTAATTTTCTCCTCCAACTCCTCATATATTCTCATAATAAACCTTATAATTTTATAAGGGAATGCAAATGCTTATATTGCTCTGCTCATAAAGCTCGTGCTTACTCTGTAACATGCTTTCTCTGCATCAAGACCCACCAACAACAGTGGTGTTTCCTTACATTCTGCATCCCTCTGGATCATCAGTGTTCTGTTAATGCTGTTAAATGCTTGCCTCCGGTCCACAGAACCACATTGCTCCATAGCTATCAATTTTGGCATCAGGTTTGCCATTCTTTTAGCCATTATAGAATTACACACTTTATAATCATGGTTTATTGTTGAAATGGGCCTGTATGAAGCTGGATAAGATGGATCTTCATCTCTCCATGGCCTTTATTACCAGAACAACAAGAAGAATTTCTTTGTTTCACAGCTCACTTTTTGTTGGACAAACTTTTGTATTTCTTCCTTAGCATGTAGTTCATCAAAAATTATTTTGTTCCTCCAGGGAAAGATATTTTGAAGATTGCTCCATACAGCAGTTTGAATCTCACCCCTGCTTCTTGACATTCCCTGAATAATGGGATAAATTTACTCCTCTTCTGCCTAGTGTACAATGAGTAGTCATTCTCCACAAATATTCTGCTGTCTCCAACTTTTGATATTTTGACCTTATGCCACAGTTTTGTCAGAATCAACTCCTTCTGCTGGTAAGATTGCATCTTTACTATTACAAGTCTAGGTTGTTTTCTCATAGCCAGGTTAGGAGCATCCACATTATATGCCCTTTCAATTAACAATTCCTGTTGTGGAATACCAGTCCAGTTGCTTATTTGTGCTTTCATAAAACAATAGTCTGTTCCTTCCAGCTTCTCGAGTACAGCAGAAAATCTCAGGTTTTCCCCAGATGCTATGTCCTCTAATTCTGTTTTTTTTTGTAACATCTCTTCTTGTGCAGTCTCATATTCAGCCAGCCTTTTCTTTATTTCGACCTCTGAGATTCGCAGTTTTATCATCTTATCTGAATATTTGTTTAAACCCTCTTCCATTTTTCCAGTCTTTTACTGTTTGAGATGATATACTCCATCAGTGTTTCATTTATTTTAGTCAGGTTTGTGTGCAGTTGCCTTATACTTTATTCTAGGTTATTGGAAGTCATGTCGGGAGCCTGCACTGCTTTTTGCTAAACAACTACATTACTTTTCCCGGTCAGTGTTTTTTTTGTCAACTTTTGTAACCGATTTTCCTTCAGGACCTCTGTATTTCTTTTCTCCTGACATCTGGGCAGTGGACTTACTAGCCAGTTACTGAAATATACCCAGAAATCTAGGTCCAATGGCTTTCTCTGCTAAGATTCTGTTTTCACACTGGAGAGCTAGAATTAAGCTGTTACTCAACATGCAGACATCGTGGAAGTCATCAAGTTTCTTGGTATTTAAAAATGTCAAAGTCGCATTTCAAGGCCTTCATGGTGAGGGTAGCAGATACATAAACCTTATTGCCAAATCTGTTTAAGGCCCTACTTTATCTATGGGCAATGGGTTTTGGAAGAACTAACTTTGCCTCTCTTAGGGTCAGGGGTTACAACCTCAAGGTTTGCCACTTAGCCTATACTACAGTTTGTGGGCAACTGAAAACTATTGAGCTCCTCTCCCTATCCATAATCCAACAACCCCTAACATACTTCAGATCTTGTTTGCTAAGTGACATAAAAAGTAACTATCTGAATAATATTCCTAACAAAGGAAACTAATATCTGGAGCTCCATAGAAGACACTGTGGTACCTTAATAGCGTATCATTCTTCTAGAAGTTTAAGGTGACAAAGGTTGAGGGTTGGGTGAGAAGTTGAGGAAGAATGAAAATGGACAATGCAGATGGAACATTATGGTAAGTACATAATTTCTTTATTTTATGTTGTCAATTTTCGTTCATTCCTCAACCATTGAGACAGAGTCCCCAGATACCTTATATCCCATGCAGAGTCTAAGGAAGAACATTCCTCAGCATGGTTGAACCAAAGGGTGCTCTTCCCCTTGAGACCACATGCATAACTGTATGAGGATTAGCCCAAATAGCAGCTGCACATATGTCACCCACAGAATGGATGGATAAAAATACTATTGAGGTTGCCATAGATCTTGTAGAGTGAGCTTTTAAAGGTTTTTGTAATGGAACACCCAATTTATTACAAAGGCTATGCAGTCCGTAATCCATTGACAGACTTGCCCAATTTGTTATCTGCAAAAGAGATAAATAATTGGCCAGATTTTCTAATGTCTTTTTATTCTGTGTAAGTAGAAACTCAGCTGACTCTGAACATCTACTAAGTACTCACCGTTGTTTTTGAATCCGGGGAAGAAAATGGGCAAGTTAATGGATTGATTTTGAATTTTGACACCACCTTAGGAAGGAAAAGTTGGCTCCTCATGTCACTCTATCCTTATGAAAAATCAAGTAAGGAGGTTTAGAGGATAATGCTTGGAGTTCTGAAATTTTCCAGGGAGAAGTAATAGGCACTATAAATAATGTCTTCCATAACAAGAATTTAAGAATGCATTTTCCAGCTGGTCCAAAGGGGGGGGGGGTTAAGGCCTGCAGAACAAGATCCAAATCCATTGGAGGAGTAGGATCGGTCAAAATAACATGATACCCGTGAGAAAAGCCTTGCATATCTTAGAAGAAGCCAGAGAAGAACTGTCAACTCCTATAAGAAAGTTAAACATTGCTGCCAGTTGAACTTTAAGGATGGAGAAACTAGCTCCCTAAAAATGTATGCCAAAAATTCTAATACACTGTGTAGGGGCTGAAAAAGGATTGGTACTTTTTTTTGATGCATCCAACAAACAAACCTCTTCTACTTACTCTTGTAGATTTTTCTAGTGAAAGCTTTATGGGAAGACAAAACTATATGACGGACAGCAGACAAGAGCATAGTTTGTCTGTCTATTAATGGAAGTGGAGAAACCACGCTGTTAGTTTTAGGTTTGAGACATCCAGGTGAATCATGTCTGTTGAGTGAGACAGGAGGTCTGGAATTGGATCCATAATCCAAGGTGGGTAAATCAGTTGAGGCCAAAGGAAGGGGAACCAAACTTGTCAAGGCCAGTAAGGTGCAATGAGGATGACTTTGCTTTTCAACTTTGCAACTTTCTGTAGGACTTTGGGAATCAATGGGGTTGGTGGATAAGCATAAAGAAGAATGGAGGGCCAGTCATAGAGCAAAGCATCCCTCAGTGATTCCCCTATGGGAGATTAGGGCAAATAAGCTGCTCTACTTGTTGTCTAGGGTAGATGCAAAAAGATTGCAGCAAGGCTGGCCCCACCAATGGAAAATCACCTCTGTCACTTTTTTTGTTAACAGATCACTCAAAGAAGAAGAATAGAGCTACTCAATTTGTCTGCTATTACGCTGGACTTTCCTGGAATGTGCATTGCAGTTAGAAAGCAGTTAGATGAAATTGCCCATTGCCACACTCTGAGGGCTTATCAACACAACAGATAAGATCTGGTTCCTCCTTGTTTGTTGATGTACCAAACTACTGACATATTGTCCATTTGGATTGCAATTGTTACTAGAGGAAGAGTATCTTGAAAGCTTGCAACGTTAAAAGGACTGCTATTATCACCAGGACATTGATGTGTAAATTGGCCTCTTCATGGGACCAAACAACTGGGACTGTTTTCCTAGGAAATGCTCCCCTCACCTAATCTGGGAAGCGTCCATAGGTTATTATGGCTTTGGGTTTTAGGTAAAATGAATGGACGTCCTTGTAAAAGATGATCTGACCTTATTCACCACCAAAGGTACTTCTTGCATGTCTGTGTGATCCTTATTTGAACAGACATCCTTTGATAAAGACTTCACTATTGGGATGCAAGCATCCACTGAGGAATTTGCATACATCTTGCCAAGGGAACAAGAATTATGGCCACTGTCACTGACTCCAAGGCTTGAAGAAAGTACAGTTTTGTTCCTACCATAAATGTAGATGTCCGATAGGTATGCATCTGCAGTCATAACATATGGGTTGTCCTGCCTCAGGCAGCCCTTCGGTCGGCCGGATTCCAAAGTCTGGGTCTGGCCTCGGCTGATGTCGCACTTCACCCGACATCATCGCTTCTGGGGTATAAAGGCATCAGCCGACGCCATTTTCCTCAGTGTTTCTTGCCCCAGATGCCAGGTGCCCTCTAGGAATTCTAAATTTGGATAAATGTAGAAAATTCCAAACAGTAGTAAGCAAAATATATATATATACATATATACATACAAACAAATACACCATAATAGATTCCCCCCAGCTAGCTAAAAGAGGGGTAAGCACCCTAGGAATACCACAGAGGGGAAGGACGGTGGGTAATCCTGACTGCAGATGCATACCTATCGGACATCTACATTTATGGTAGGTACAAAACTGTACTATGTCCTTCAAGGATGCATCTGCAGTCATAACATATTGGTAGAATACCATAGCCAAACTGGGGGAGGAGGCACTAAGATAATGATGGTGTAGTTAAGATCCCCTGTAAAACTGCAGTTGCAAAACCTGCTCGGGATCTGGAGTATAAAGGAAGATTGTAATGCTTGGCAAATGTATGCACGGAGCTCCAAGTAGCAGCTTTTAAAATGTCTTTGGTAGCCACTCCTCGTAGGAAAGCTGTAGTGGTGGCTGTGGCTCTTGTGGAGTGAGGCCTGATATTTTCAGGAGTTGTCTTTCCATGAAAAGAGTAGCAGAATCGAATGCAATTTCCTATCCATTTTGAAATTGTCTGTTTGGAAATTGCTTTTCCTTGCACTCCTGTTGCATATGCTACCAGAAGTTGGTCAGTTTTTCTGCTGGTTTTAGTTCTGTCCAGATAGTAGCATAGTTGTCTGTGTACATCCAAGGTGTGCAATAGTTTTTCCCCCCTGTTCTGTGGGTTAGGGAAGAACGTAGGCAAATTAATAGCTTGGTTCAAGGATACCCTGGATACCACCTTTGGCATGAAAGTAGGATTGGTTCTCAGAGACACTCTATCCTGGTGAAAGATAAGGAAAGGCTGCACTGCCATTAATGCCTGTAACTCGGATACCCTTCTTGCTGAAGTGATTGCTAGAAGGAAAGCAGTTTTCCAAGATAAGAACTGTACGTCTGCTGATGCTGCTGGTTCAAAGGGGGAAGTGTTAATTTTTCCAGCACAAAATTGAGATCCCATGCAGGCAGAGGTGGTTTCCTTGGAGGTTTTACATTTTTGATCCCTCTTAAAAATTGTCTGAGGAGAGGGTGAGAGAAGATAGGAGGATCCATGTTGTACTCTGCTGAAATTGCTGAAGCATGAATCTTAATGGAAGAATAGGACAGGCCATTGTGGAACAGTTCTGCTAAGTATTCTAGGATGTGTGCTAGGTTTGCCAGTGTGACATTTGTACCCTTTGATGCACTCCAAATGAGGAATCTCTTCCATTTAGCTGAGTATGTTTTTCTTGTGGAGGGTCTGCGAGCCTCCAGGATAATGTCCTTGACCCTCTGAGATAAAACAGTTTGGTTTTGTTTTATGCAATTTTCCAGGCAGTTAGCTGCAGCATTTTCAAGTTTGGATGCAGGGTCTTGTAGTTGTTCTGCATTAGAAGTAAAGGCCATAGAGGTAGAGGCCATGAGTTCGTCCGAGACATGCTTCTCAGTAGCAGATACCAATGCTGCCTTGGCCAGTCTGGAGCTATCAGAATCACCTTTGGCTGTTCCTCCCTGATCTTCAGTAGAACTTTGTACATCAATGGGAGAGGTGGAAAAGCATAAACTGTCAGGGCCTTCCAGCTGAAAGAAAGGGAGTCCACCCTCCAGGCTTGTGGGTGGTATTCTCTTGAGCAGAATTTCTTCAGTTGGTGGTTGAGTGGGGAGGCGAACAGGTCTATCTCTGGCATTCCCCATTTCTTTGTTATGTTTTTGAAGATGTCTGGATGCAGCATCCATTCGTGAGCATCCGTGGTGGTTCTGCTTAAGCTGTCTGCTAGTGAATTCTCTTTTCCTGGTACGAATTTGGCCTGCAGTTGAATGTTGAGATTCAGGCCTAGGTTCCACAGGTCCATTGCCATCCGGCATAGAGGGTAGGAATGCGTGCCTCCCTGTTTGTTGATGTACCACATGACTGTGGTATTGTCTGTCCTTATCAGCAGATGTCCTTGCTGGAGGAATGATTTGAATGCCTCGATTGCATGCTTCACAGCCAGCATCTCCTTTAGATTTATGTGTAGATTCAGCTGGTCTTGAGACCATAGGCCTTGGATACACTTGTCTTCCATGTGTGCCCCCCAGCCTAGGTCTGAGGCATCCGTGGTGATGGTCTGCCTTGTTGGTTGTGGTTTGTGGAAAGGCAACCCTCTGTTGGTCTGGCAGGCCTGAGCCCACCACAGGAATTATTTTTCAGGCATGGAATGATTGGTATCATGGTTTCTAGACTGTGTCTGTGTTGAGACCATACATTCTTTAGGTACCATTGTAATTTTCTCATATGCAGCCTGGCATGCGGGATCAAGATTATGCAAGATGCCATGTAACCCAGGGCCTGCAGGACTTTCCTTGCAGTAAGCTGAGTTTGTCTTGTCAAAGCCATGAAGTAGACTGGGAGTTGCTTTTGTTTTTCTTCTGTGAGAAAAGCCATCTGAGTTATTGTGTCCAGTTCTGCACCCAAAAATATTATCCTTTGGGATGGCACTAGTCTTGACTTCTGGATGTTGACTGTGTATCCCAAGGCTTGTAACAGTTGTATGACATAGGCCAAATCCTTTATTATTTTTGTCTTGTTGTCCGCTTGTATTAGGCAATCGTCCAGGTATGGGTAGATCTGAATTCCCTGAAGCCTGCAATGTGCAATTACTGATGCCAGGCATTTCGTGAATACTCTGGGCGCAGTAGATAAGCCAAAGGGCAATGCTGAGAATTGATAATGCTCTGATCCTGCAAGAAATCTGAGGTGTCTTCTGCAATCTGGTCGTATAGGGACATGCAGGTATGCCTCCTTGAGATCTAGAGTCACCAGCCAAGACTCCTTGCCCAACATGGGAAGAAGTTGCTGTAGGGTCAGCATCTTGAATTTTGGTACAATGAGATATGTGTTTAGTGCGGACAAGTCGAGAATAGGCCTCCATTGAGTTTCTTTTCTCGGTACAAGGAATAGTCTGGAGTAAAATCCTTGGCCTTGTTCCATAGATGGTACCCTTTCTATTGCTCTCATCCTTAGTAAGTTGATGATTTGTTTTAGAGCCTCTGGCTTCTGGCTTGGTGGAAGGTTTGGCATTCCTCTCTTTTTTGGTAAAGTGTGGAAGTGAAACCTGTAGCCTTTGTCTATTGTTTGCAATGTCCATTTGTCTCCTGTAATGCAATGCCAGTTTTTCGAAAATAAAGCTAACTTTCCGCCCAAGGGTGCTTCCAGTTGCTCCCTGGTAGGCGGAATCAGAGCCAAGTCATTGTGTCTGTCCTGTGGAAGTGGTTGTAGTCGCAGCTGTGGCGGTACTCCTCTGGTTGGCAGGTTGCCACTGACGACCCCTGTAGGCACCCCTTGACTGACCTCTGCCTCTTGGGCATCTATTTCTGCCTCTCTGTGCTCTGGAGGTGTCTGGAAAGGACCAATTCTTTGAAGGCCAGTTTCTGCTGAACCTCAGAGGTTGGACCTGCAGAAAATCCTTGACTGTTTGCACAGATTTAGCTTTTTCTTCCACTTTCTTTAGAATCTCCTGTGCAGGGGAGCCAAATAAACTTTGTTTCTCCATAGGGGCATCTAGGAGTTTAGACTTGACATGGTCTGGCAAGGATTGCTCTTTTAGCCAGGCATGCCTTCGAATCACTGCTCCAGTCATAGCTGATCTAAATGAAGCCTCCAGTGCATCATAGCCACATTTTAAGAAATGATTACTGACCTGCTGAGAGTTGTGTACCAAATCCTGAAGGGACTTACGGTCTAAAGGTTCAGGAGAGGAAAGCTTTTTATTCAGCTGATCTAACAAAAATTCCTGGTACTGTATCATATGGAATTGACAGTTTAAAGCCCTGGCAGAAAGAGTAGCAGATGTATAAACCTTTTTACCCCATCTCTAATGCTCTTGACTCTCTTTCAGAGGGTAGGGGGTTTTTGGCAGTGGCAGCTGCAACACCCTTTGGGCCCTGAGAAATAGTTTCTGGGTCTGCAGCATGGGCCTTATACAAGTGGAAATGAGAATCTGGGACCCTGTAATATCTATCAGGTTTGGCAGGGGCCGGGGGAAGAGAATCAGGGGCAGAACTGACATCATTGTATGCATCATCAACAACTGATAGTACAGGTGGTATGGCTAAAGGCCTATGCTGTGGCAAGTGTAAAAAAGTCCTTAGCCTTTTCCTAGAATCAGAAAATTCCTGACCCTGCCATTGAAAGTGTTCCCTCATTGAGTGTAAAGTCTCCCCAAAGGAAAATTCTTCTGGGGGGGAGGCAGAAGGAATGGAGTCTTCTGCATCCGAATCCTCATAAGGTGAGTATGGTCCTTCCTGATGGTCTGATAAATCTGATCCATCCGAGGAATAATCAGAGGAGAGAGGTTCAGGGGGTTCAGTTCTAGGCCTTTTGTCAGGAGGAGGTTGTGAGGCCCTGTCTGGGTGAGGTTGGGATCCCCTAATCAGAGATATAAGGTCCTCAGCAAGGCTGAGAATCTGAGAACTTGAGGAAGGTCTCTGAGAAGATTTTGTTGGTAAGGCCTTGGAAATTTTAGCTGCTTTAGCCCTGGAGAAGGCCTTAATAGACATAGAAGCAGGGGGTCTAGCTGCCCCACGTGCAGGAGTAGAAATGTCCAATGGAATGGTGTCGGACAATTCTTGTGCGCCTGCTTCTTCAGTAGGAATTTCTGTAGCCGACTCAGCCGGGGCCTCTCTGGCCACGGTTGTCGGAGGCATGTTTTCGGCAGAAGGAAGAACCGAGGACTCGGTTTCAGCCGAAACCGAGACACTAGCGGTAGGCCTAACCGTGGTTTCAGCCGAAAACCACGGGTCGCGAGTGTCGGTCCTTTTCCTTGCGTTTTTTGGCTAAATGTGTAGTCAGAGTCTCCGACGGCATTTTATATGCAAAAGCAGATCCAAAAAACTCTTCTGCAAACTCCGACCGACGACTAAGTGTCCGTCGGTTGAAGGAAGCACAGGCTAAACAAGCTGATACGTCGTGATCTGGGCCTAAGCAAGGAAGGCAGTAAGAGTGGAAATCCTTATGAGGTATTTGTTTCCCACAAGTTAGTCTGACATCGGCTGAGGCAAGAAAGAGTCCCCAACGGGGTACTTAGCTTTTTTAGAAGTCTTCGGTAGCTGAAATCTCTGGATCTGACCGACCGGCACTTGCCAACAGCTTCTGCTTCGGGCACCGCGCGGCAAGAAAGACTGAGGAAAATGGCGTCGGCTGATGCCTTTATACCCCAGAAGCTATGACGTCGGGTGAAGTGCGACATCAGCCGATGCCAGACCCAGACTTTGGAATCTGGCCGACTGAAGGGCTGCCTGAGGCAGGACAACCCATATGTTATGACTGCAGATGCATCCTTGAAGGACATCTGAAATTCTGTTGTGAATAATTTTTGCCACCTGGAATCTCAATGTTTGTACTCTGTTTAGGGGAAGTGAAGCTATAGCAGATGCTGTACTGAATTTTGCTTCTATGAATTCCAGTGTTTGAGATGGCTGCAACTGAGATTTGTTGTAGTTTATTGTGATTCCCAGAAGGCAGCAAGTTTAGAGTACCTGGTCTCTCCCTACTATGAGCAGATGCCTGGCTGGAGTGGTAATGTGCCTGTCATCTAAATATGGAAACATCTGAAATCCCTGCAGTCTCAAGTGAGCTGCCACCACTGCCATGCATTTGGTGAACACCCTGGGGGCTGTGGTGAGACCAAAGGGTAGAGCTCTGAACTGGTAATGACTGGCCCCCAGTTAGACATGCAAGAACCTTCTGGACCACCTGCTCATTTTTATGTGATAGCATGGATCTTGAAGGTCTACTGAGCAAATCCAACCATCCTTGCCTAGAAAACACAGTATGGACTGAGCTGTGGAAATCTGAAACTTTGAGTCTTGAACTGATTTGTTCAAGTTGCTAAAATCCAAAACTGGCCTTCAGTCCCCTGTTTTCTTTGGAACCAAAAAGAATCTTGAGTAAGTTCTGGATTTTATCTGGTCTGGTGGAACCTCTTGGATTACTCTCTTTTCTAGCAACTTTTGCACTTGAAGTGCTGCTTCTTTCCTCTGACTGGGTGGAACATCTGGAATGTTTCGTAGAATTGGGGGTGGAAGGGAAAAGGGAATTTTATAACCTCTGGAAATAATCCTCTGCACCCAAGTGCCTTTTGTGATATCTAGCCAAGCTCTTTGGTGCAGGGATAAGCGACCCCCAACTGCCTCCAGATGGGGACAATCATTTGTCCTTGCAGGAGTGATGGCTGGGTCTATCAGAGAGTGTGTCCCAAGAACCTTGATTTTGGGGACCACTTCTGCTATGTGGGCTGCATCTTTCATTATTGTTCCCCACTCTGCCTCTGGGGAAGCCATCTCTATGTGGATCTTGGAAAGGACCCTGAGATTTTTTGAACCATATCTTTCATACCCCCACATTAGTTCCTAGAAAAGGTTCTTTGGGGGGGGTTGACAAACGTACTCCTACGGCAGAGTCAGTCTTTACATTCTTGCAGCTGGTGTGTGTATCCTTCACTTTCGGGCAAAGAGGGACAATCCATCAAAAGGAGCACTGACAAAAGACTTGAAGGGCTCTGCAAAATTACATAAGTGCATCCAGGCATGTCTCCTTATTGAGATGCCTGAACTAGCTGCCTTTGAGTACCCTCAGCTGCATGAGAGATGAGCCTCATGGATAAGTTGCAGATGGATTGAAGAGTTGCTAACTGTGAGGCTGCTGTAGCTTCAGCCTCTTCAGTAATGGACCATGAAAGAGTATTTGACAATTCCTTAATCAAATCACTTGGTAACCTTGTAAAGTATGCCAGATAATTCAGTGACCTAACAGCAAAGGTCGCTGAAGCACACACATGCTTCCCAAACCTGTCCAATGCCCTGCACTCTCTATTAGGGGGATAGGCAGTGGAACTTTGTTCTGCAAGTCCCTTCTTCATGGCTGCTGCCATGACCATGGTACCTACAAGCATTCTCTTACTCCAGCGTTCCCTTCCTGTCAGGGGTGCCAGAATTCAGTCTTGCCTCTTGGGGACGGGTTCAACTGCATCAAGTTCTTCCACATCTGCTAAGAAATCAAATCAATGAGCTCATCAGCAGGTGGAGTCACCCAGGAGGTACACGGGCCAGATCCAAATTCCTCCAGAAACACTGATTCATCCAGGAAAGGATTCTGGGAGTACCAACCACCCCATTGCTTTAGGATCTCCAGAATGTCTCCAAACAAGATGTTTTTGGGGGCTGATCTGGGGAATCCCTTCCTTTCATCGAAATCTGTGTATTTTGTGATAGATTCAAAAGAGGAATCCAAGTGCCTTCTTTTGCACTTCCTCTTCAGGGATACATCCTGGGTAGGATGTGTGAAAAACCGAGGGGCTGCCAGCCCAGCAAGACAGAATTTTACAAATTCTATGTCATTGTAAATATTAATATGATCCACAGGCTTGTGTAACAAATGTAAGAAAACTGTGTTATGTTCTGAAGCTTCCAAAAATGTAACCACAGAGCACCCTGCTGGAAGAAAGCTGATAAGTACAGGAGTTTATGACTGTGTTTGATGTCAAGCTCGGAGACAGGATGTCTGAGCTAGAAATTCTTTCGATTGTGCCAAGACAGAAATAATCACTAGGTTTCACATGTACAGTGTCTTTTATTGTTGTGGCTTACTGGTAGGTGCAGATCAAAGAAATTTTAAATTTTGAGTTCTGTTAGCCTGGGAACTAAATCAGAGAAGAGACAAGAATGATGTAATCTGAAATTACTCAGCAGTACTGTGTATTATCAATTTAATGACAGAAAGAAAGAAAGAATACCATATTGTATTTTGTTCTAAAGCTGACATCAACTCACCAGCACTTTGCTTTGCTCTGTAAGTAAGATATTTAGAAAGTGCAGTTGTGTACACTTACCATAAATGTAGATGTTCAAGTGTATTCACTGTTGCAGTCATCACCTGTGGGTTACCCCTGCTGTGGTAGCCCTCGGCCAGCCCGAATACCAAAGTCAATGTTTTTCCTGTGTCAGCTGCAGTTGCCTGTCGTCTGACATCAGGTCTTTATTGCTACAAAGCAAGGCAGCCAACATCATTACATCAGTTTTTCTTGCCCTAACCATCAGAAGCACAAGGAAATAAAGTAAAGTTGTCCTGGTGGCTAAAAGCCACCATGGGGAGCTTATGTCCCCCTAGGGAAGATGATATAAGGGGGATGGAGGGAGGGAAACCAGGACTGCAACAGTGAATACACTCGAACATCTACATTCATGGTAAGTGTATACCAACTGTACTATGTTCTTCATGTCTCACTGTTGCAGTCACCATCTGCAGGAGGATTTCCAAAGCTGAGGAGAGGGATGGAAGGATAGATTAGAGCCCTAGGCATGGGTCAGCAAGTCCTGCAAAACTGCAGAGGCAAACCCTGCCCTAGACTTCGAAAAAAGAGGTAGGTGGTAATGCTTTGTAAAGGCATGGACAAAGGTCCAGGTGGCAGTTTCCAAGATGTCCCTGGTGGGGACTCCTCTGAGGAAGGCTGTGGAAGTGGAGGCTGCCCTAGTGGAATGGGTACAAATATACTTGGGGGGTTCCCATGTAGTCTGTAGCAAAAATGGATACAGTGTGATATCCATTTGGAAATGGATTGCTTGGAAATGGGCTGCCCCTCTGCCCCTGGGGCAAAGCTGACAAGCAGATGGTCTGTTTTTCTGAAGGGTTTAGTATGGTCCAGATAGTATCTGAGCTGTCTGTGCACATCTAGGGAGTGCAGAATTCTTTCCCCCTTGTTTTGAGGGTTGGGAAAGAAGGTGGGTAGGTGTACGGCCTGGTTGAGGGTCACATCAGATACCACTCTGGGCATAAAGGAGGGGTTATTCCTCAGGGAAACCCTGTCTGCATGGAAAATAATGAAGGGTTCAACAGACATGAGTGCCTTAAGTTCTGAAATCCTTCTGGCAGAGGTGATAGCTAGTAGGAAGGCAGTCTTTCAGGAGAGGCATTTCAATTCTGTTAAAGCAGCAGGTACGAAAGGAGGTAAGGTTAGTTTTTCTAAAACATAATTCAGGTCCCAGGCTGGCATGGGAGGCCTTCTGGGAGGTCTGATATTAGAAATTCTTCTGAGGAATTGTTTAATCAAAGAATGAGAGAATAGGCGTAGGTCTAAATCATAATGGGCTGAAATGGCTGAGGCATGGATTTTATTAGAAGAGAAGGAAAGGCCACTATTGAGCAACTCAGCCAGGTAATCCAAGATAAGAGGGATGGCTCCAGGAACAGAATCTTTTCCATTGCCCTGCAATAAGATTTTCTGGTGATGGGCCTTCTGGCCTCTGTGATAATGTCTAGGACCTGTTTGCTTAACAGGGGCTCTTAGATAGCTTTTACGGTATAAGTCATGCTGAAAGATTGAGAGTCTGCAAGTCTGGGTGCAGTATCTCCCCCCTCACCTGGGTCAAGAGGTCTGAGATCAGGGGAAACTGCTTGGGGGGCTGTAAGGTCAGGCTGCACAGTAAGGGGTGCCAATCTGGAGCAATGAGGATGGCCTTTGGTCTCTCCTCCCTTATTTTGATCAGTACCTTGGGAATTAGAGGCAGAGGAGGGAATGCATATACAAAGCGGGAGCTCCAAGGGAAGGTCAAGGCATCCACCTTCCATGCTAGGAGGTGATACTCCCTGGTACAAAACCTTTGCAGCTGGTGGTTGAGGTGCGAAGCAAAGAGATCCACCTCTGGAGTCCCCCACTACTGAGTGATTTACAGAAAGATTTCCCTGTGGAGGTCCAGTAAGTTTCTGCTTAGGTGGTCTGCCAGGGTGTTGTTGACCCCTGGTAGGTATTGGGAAATTAGGTGTAGACCCATGGAGGTGGCTGTCAACCAGAGGTTCATGACTAGCCTGCACAGAGGGTAAGATTACCCCCCCCCCATTTGTTGATGTACCACATTACTGTGGTGTTGTCTGTTTTTATAAGGAGGACCCCTGGTCTGAGATGGGGTTTGAAGGATGTCAGAGCCTTTTGTACTGCCATAGTTTCTTTCTGATTTATGTGTAAGTGAAGGTGCTGGGCATCCCAAAGACCTTGGGTGCACTTGGTTGCTAGGTGAGCACCCCAAGCAATATCTGAAGCATCAATGGTGATGGTCTGGCAGGTAGGGCAGAGGATGAAGGGAAGACCCTTGTTCTTGGCACAGACCTCTGCCCACCAGAGACACTCAGCCCTTATACATGGGATCAGAGGGAGAGAGGTCTCTAGAGACTGCAAGTGCTGACACCAAAGGTTCTTTAGATACCACTGAAGTTTTCTCATGTGAAGCCTGGCCAGAGGAATTAGAAGGATGCAAGATGGCATGTATCCCAGGGCTTGCAGGAACTTCCTCGCAGTGAGGTGACTTCTGGAAGCCAGCTGGGTAAGGTAGAGAGGCAGGAAGTTCTGCTTTTCTGGGAATAGGAAGGTCACCTGGGATGCTGTCTCTAGTAGAGCTCCCAAGAAAATGATCTTCCTGGTGGGGGTTTGTTTTGATTTCTTTTCATTGATGGTGAACCCTAGAGAAGTTAGGCGGGATTTGACAAAGAGAAGATTCTGGAGCAGCTTTTCTTTGCGCACTGCCTGAATGAGGCAGTCATCTAGGTAAAGGTAAATCTGTATATTTCTTTGTCTGCAAAATGTTATGGTTAGGGCTAAGCATTTGGTGAATACTCTGGGTGCAGTAGATAAGCCAAAGGGCAGCCCAGAGAACTGAAAGTGTTGTGATCCTGCTCTGAAGCACAGGAATGTCCTGCAGGATTCACTTATGGGGATGTGGAGGTAGGGCATTTTTTAGGTCTAGGGTCACTAGTGAGGCATTTTTTGTTAGCATAGGCAGCAGCTGCTGCAAAGTGAGCATTTTGAATCTGAAGACCACCAGGGAGGTGTTCAGAATGGATAGATCCAGGATGGGGCACCACATGCCCTCTTTTCTGGAAAAGAAGCAATAGTCTGGAATAAAAGACGTTGCCTGCTTGATCTGGGGGGACAGGTTCTACTGCCCCTGGGATATGAGAGTTTGGACCTGTTTCAATGCCTCTGCCCACTGGTTTGGAGGCAAGTCTGGGTACCCTCTGGAATTGGGAGTTCACTGAAAGAGAATTTGTATCCCTGAAAAATGATCTTTAAGACACATTGGTCCTTTGTTACTGAAAGCCATTTTTTTTTTGAAGAGGGAAAGCCTTCCTCCTAGTTTTTGGTGAGTGAAGGGAGGGCAGAAGGGGTAGGGGGAGTCTGTGAATTTTTGCCACAGAAGGGTGGCTTAGAACTCCTGCCTTTGGGGTGAAAGTGGTCCACTGTTTACTTCTCTGCTGGCCCTGGGATAGGGTCCTGGATGGTCTTCCCCTGTGGGGCTTACTTTGGCCCTGTCTGCTAGGTGCAGGGAAGGACCAGTGCTTGGGGGAAGGTTCCTGCTGAACCTGGGAGGTTGAACCTGAAATAAATATTTTACTGTTTGCATAGATTTTGCTTTGTCTTCCATCTTTTTAAGCACCTCCTCCACTTTTTCTCCAAACAAGCACTCCTTATCCAGGGGTGCATCAATAAGTTTAGACTTGACATGATCAGGGGGAGGTTCTTCCTTCAGCCATGCATGTCTCCTAATGACAGATCCTGTCACTGCTGCCCTGCTAGAGGCTTCTAGGGTATCATATCCACAGTGTAATGAGTGTCTGGCCACTTGACAAGCAGAGTGCAGTAAATCTAACTCTTTTGAATTGGCACAGTCAGGAAAGGTAGAAATATTTTGCTTTAATAGTTCCAAAGTGTGTTGCTGATATTTTAACATATGGAACTGACAACTGGGTGCTCTGATAGCTAAGGTTGCAGAGGTGTATACATTTTTTACCCCATCCGTTCAGAGCTCTGGAGTCCTTTCAGAAGGAATATGATTCTTTACAGAACTAGTCTTGAATCCTTTAGGTCCCTGTGTAATGACCTCTGGGTCTGCAGCAGGATTTCTGTACAGGTATTTATGAGAATCTTGTATTCTGTAATAGCTGTCAGGTTTACTGGGAGCAGGTGGGAGGCCATCAGGGGCTAAGCTGGATTCATGGAAAACGCCATCCACCAATTCTAAAATAGGGGGTTTGGCCAAGAGTCTGTGCTTGGGCAGGTCCAGAAACTCTCCAAGTCTTTTCTTAGACTGGAGGAAGTCCTGAGATTCCCACTGCAAATGTTCCCTGAGTTTGTGAAGGGTTTCCCTAAAGGAAAGGTCCTCTGGAGGGGAGGTAGAAAAGATGGATTCCTCTGCATCTGAATCCTCATAAGCAGCCAGAGGTTGCTGTTCCTCTTCAAAATCTGAATAGTCAGGTTCCTCAGAATCCTGTTCTGCCATAATTTCTGGAGAAGGGTGCCTTTTCCTTTTTGAAGTTGTGGCCTGACTGCCCCAGATAAGGGAGATGAGATCCTCCACCATTTTAAGCATATGTACTTGGAGTGGTGGAGCAGGAGCAAGACGGTGGCTAGAAGCAGATTTTCTAGGTGTGGCCTGGCTTCTAGGCCTGAGAGAATCCGTCAGTCTGAGAGAAATGGAAGTAGGATGAGAAGACATAAGTTTTTGTCTAGATTCGGTAGTGCAAAAGGCCTCCTTGGAAGCCAGTGCCTGTGTCGCCGTTCTGGACCCAACCAAGGCAGAGACAGCCAAAGGCTTGGAAGACGAAGATTTCTGCGGTATACAGGACTCTGAAATGGTCTCGGTAGAGGCCTGCATAGATATCAAATCAGGCATCAGGGGCTGCAAGAGTGCCTCACTGAATTCCAGAGAACTGACGAACTGCTTAGAAGCGTCGTCAGAAGGCTTAGCCTTGTGAGGTCTGTCTCTATCTTTATCTCTGCATTTGTTTGGAATGTCTACAGATTGTTGGCTGATGGACACCATATCAGAATGCGAAGACGGAACATGAAAATAACTGTCTACAAAAAGAGCTCTATGGCAAATGGTTCTCGCATTACAGAGGGCACAGAACCGGCAATGGGGGACGTTGTGGTCTGGGCCTAAACAAGTGATGCAGTAAGAATGGAAGTCTCAGTGTGGGATCTGCTTTCCACAGGTGAGACAATTGTAAACTTTTTCGGACATCAGTTACAGCAAGAAAAAAAGGGTCCCCAATGGTATACTTAGCTTTAGACGTTTTCAGCTGAAATTCAAACTCTGACTGGCACTCATGCAAACTGCTTCTGCTATGGGCTCCACAGCAAGAAAGACTGATGCAATGATGTCAGCTGCCTTGCTTTATAGCACTGATGACCTGATGTCAGACTACAGGTGACTGCAGCTTACGCAGAAAAACACTGACTCTGGTATTTGGGCTGGCCGAGGGCTATCACAGCAGGGATAACCCACAGGTGATGACTGTAACAGTGAAACACGAAGAACATCTTAGTATTTCTCTTAGAGATAGATAGGAATATAGCCAGATTAGTCTAGCTGTTTTCTATATTTATGTCATACTGTCCTACAATACTGTTTTAAAGTATTTTCCTGTGATTTCTGAACTCTCTATCACTGTGTTGAATTGATGAGCATTGTCTTGTGTTTTTTTCATTATTATATTTAAACCTTTTAACTGTGGCTGGTTTGTGCATAGAGATATTTAAGCTCTTAAGAGTACTTGCATGTATTTGGTGACACTGTACAGGCCACTCCTAAACAGCCTTCAAGTCTTAGTCACACTTACCAACTGGACAATAACATTTTACAGTAGAACTGGACACCCTTTGGTAAGGGCCTTTATAGTAGCTGATAAGGGTGGTTGGTGGCAGTCGGTACTACCTTATAGTCTGGGCAGAAGGGGGCATAGCTGGAGACCCTGTACCAGCCTTCTCCCGGAGTGTCTGTTTGTATAAAATTCATATCTCAAAGTGTGTTTGTGTGTCAGCTACTTGGTCAGGGACACAAAGCAATAGTTGGACAGAGAGGGTGCTGGAGGTTTTAGCTTGACCACGGCTGAGATCTGTACCCTGTAGCTGTGCCAGTGGGGAGTCTTAGTGGGGATCTGGAGAGAAAGGGAGAAACCAGCACCAGACTGACTGTTATCTTTGTGTGCTCTAAGGGAAATTGTACTTTACTGTGTGTGTACTTATCCACCCAATGTGGGCACCCCTCACTGGTACTAGTGGTGAGGATTGAGGCTCCTTGATTACTGGGCCAGTGCATGGGCATCACAGGATGCTCCAGGGAAGTATCAGAAGAGAGGGTAATGCCCCGGTTGGTAGTCTGGAAGATTTGGACTAGCTGTCCCTGTGGAGCTAAATGTCAAGGCTCTTGGCACAAATACACATGGGATGTAGAAGGCAGATCCGAGGTGGGGGACAGACCCTCTGTCCTGCCAAAGCAGAGAACTCTCCCTTCACTACCTCAAAGGCAGACTATCCTGGGAAGAACAAAACCAATAAAACCAAGAAGCCATGCTTCTGTCCCACCAACTCCATCTGCCTTGAAGGCAATCAACCTGAGGCACAGGCCGGAGCAGAGCTGTCTAAGGCTGAAGCTCTGAGGGGCAGAGAATGCTCTGAAAACTTAGAGGAGTAGACTCCAACACCTCGGATCTGACTGGGATTCTATGGCTCCGAGAGCCACTCAGCTCTGAAATCATCAGAGCTGATGCACTAAGAGAAACCTTTGGATATGAGGACACCAGTACTCTCGGATATGGACCACATGGTCTAAGCAGACTCTGATCCAAGGACTCTAAAACAAAGTGTTGGATCAGAGAAGGAGCCATTACTGGAGGGATAGATCTAGCTAAGGCTTCTTAACTCGAATGGGTCAGAGCTGGGATAATCCCCATCTGTATTTGCACCAAGAGGAGCTTCATCATTCTATGCACGTCGGCTTCCATGAGACTCCTGGAAGAATGAGATGAAGCAATGGATGGCGACTTGGACTACCATCTCTCGAGGAAGGGAGATAGAAGTCTTGAAAGAACATGGTCAGTTGATGGAGAATATCAGACCCTATGAAGAATCTTCAGAGCCAAAGAACTCTGATCCAATGTTGTCTTGGGAGGCATAGCAGACATCTTGGAACTGTATGGCTTTGGATCCAATCTTGATTTTTTGAGAGGAGGCTCCATGCATAAAGTGGAAGAACCAGACATCATCTGGGACTTTTTAGGTGTCTCCTTAGAGGTTTTCTAGGGTTGCACTCCAAATATGGCTTCTGAAAAAGGAGGTCAGCAGTAACCATTTCAAAATGAATTTGTTTTGCCTGTCTGCTAAAGCACGTGGATTAAAACTGTTGCACAAGTCACAATCAATACTCAGATGGTCTGGGCCCAAACAACAGACACAAACGTCATGGATGTCAGTATAAGGCAACATATGGCTGCATTTTTTACACTTCTTGAATCCCTTCTTATACATCTTGTGAAAAATAACCAACCAACAGAAGAGGAAAAAGATATGCAAAGATAAAAATGTGTATGTGTACGTAATATATATCTGTATAGGGTCTATATTAGAACATCGAAGTTTCACAACTTCAAATGTTCCAATATCGACCCCTATTCATCGAATGCTGAAAATACCGAAGCTGTAGAAAAACAAATTTTTTACTAGGGAAAGAATTTGGTTGCCCGTTTCTGTCACTTCGCTATTTTCAGTGCTGTGGTGAAATGTTACGGGTCGGGTTCAGGTAAGTGTGTGATTGTGTGGACGTGAGGGTTAGGGTGCAGGTGAGGTGAGTGTGCGATAGTGACGGACCTTAGGGTTAGGGTTAAGGTAAGTGGATAGTTAGTTGTGTATGTACAGTTTAGTGTAGGGTTAGATGTAAGATTTTAGGTGTAGGTGTGTGGATTGCTGTTTGTTTGGTGTGCTTGTGTTGTATGTATGTGTTTCGGAACAGCGAACGTTTTCCCTAGGAAAAAATTCACTGTTTTGAATGTTCGATGTTGTCAGCGTTCACTGAATTAGAACATTCGAAGTTCTGAAACTTCGATGTTCTAATATAGACCATATATATATATATATATATATATATATATATATATACACACACACACATACATACAGGTTCATAGGTAGGTACTAGGTTATTGGCCTTGGGGCCTATATAAGCCTGGCCAAAAAGATTCCCTGGCTTTCGCCACCCAAGAAAATTATTTTCCTGTGCCCCTGTCAAGCAGTGCTGCAGAAGTGATCCCCGGGGTGAATTTTCTATTTCCCATCTAGTCGTCAAGATTTTTCTTAGAGAGGGCCAATGAGGAGCTTTGCTTTACATGAATGGGTAGTTTGCTCCAGAGTATGGGAAGTCTCAAGAACAGGAATCTATCCCTCCAGCATGTTCTGTTTATTGTGGTGACAAGGTATAGGTCCCTGGAGCATTTGGTTCACAGAGACTGGAATTTCTTTAAGTGTAGCATGTCCAACAGCTCTGGATTTGTCATAGCTTTGTATGTTAGGCAGAGATTGGCTCCGAGTAGGCGATATGCGATGGAGTAGAGCTGGAGTTTTTTTTAGACAGTCTGAGTATGGCATCAGTTTGAGGCCGGTAATCCTCTCAGTGAAGTATTTATGTGGCCTTTCCAATTGTTGTAGGTGTTTTGTGAGATGTATGCCAAATGAGGCATTGTACTCTGTAATGGGTCTGATGAGGGATGAGGAGACAGGAACAATGACCTTTTTTCTAGAGGAAAACCCTTTTGTGATGAGGTGTGCCACATAGGATTTCCTGACTACTGTGGCAATGTGATTATCAAAGGAGAGACTACTGTCCACCTGTGTCCCAAGGTCTCATCACACTTTCAGTGTTTAGTAAGCTACTGCCTATGTGGTACTTCATGGGTACCGAGTTTTTCCCAAAGGGAATGACAATGCACTTCTTGGCATTGAGCTTGAGGCCATGACTTTGACATCAAGCATCTGTCTCTGTGAGGCCCTTTTGTAGAATGTCTACATCATTAGGTGATTCTATTATGGCTCCCAGTTTGCAGTCATCTGCGAACTTTGTTAGACAAATACCTTCTGTGTTGGCCTGCACTTCAGAGAAGTAGATGCTGAACAGGGGAGGACCCAACCATGTGGTACTCCATTCGTCACTGTTCTGAAGTCAGACTTGGAGTCAGCTACTTTTACTGTGTGGGTTCTGTCAGTGAGCCAGTTGGCCACCCATCTTGTGACATAGGGATCTATGCCCAGTTTGAGTTTATCTGTAATTCCAGAGTGGGGGATGGTATTGAAAGCCTTGGTGAGGTCAAGATAGGCTGTGTGCACTACCTTGTCCTCGTCTATGGCTCTAGTGACTACGCAGTTAGGTTTAGTAGATATGATCTACTTTTTACAAACCCAAACTGAGTGGGGTCCAGGGTTTGGAGGTTACCTATGTCTTTGTTTATAAGCTCCAAGATGATACATTCCACGGCCTTGCAAACCAGTCTCATCAGGCTAATGGGGCAGTAGTTTCTGGGGTCCGTGGTGGCACCCTGTTTGTGGAGTGGGATAACCGTCACTGTGAGTCATTCAATAATCACAGGTGAGGCTATGATTGAACATGGTACTTAGGTGAGGTGCCAGTTTGTTCTGTAGTTCATGCAGTACACAGCCTGGGAAGTTGTCTGGTTCCATGGATCCTGTGTTCATGGCTTTGAGTGTGTGGTCTTTACTTGTTCATCCGTGATTACAGGGGCTTTGCATTCATCCAGTATTAAAAGGGGCCCTTTGGAGGGTGAGAGGGGGGTAAAGTCAGCACTGAACCTATCTGCCAGGATGTTGGCAATATCGGTTGGCTCTGTATATTTAGTGCCATTGTGCTGTACCTCGGAGCAGATCTGCGTGTTGACATTGAGATTCTTGACATAGCTGTAGAATGCTTTGTGGTTGTCTTTGGAATCAGTGATGATTTTATTTTCATAACTAGGTTTGCAGGATTTTATGAAGGATCTCAGCTTCTTGCTGAGGCTGACCAGGGAGTTCCTCCAATCTTGGGATTTTACTCTTTTTTTGCAAGATCTTCTTCCTTCTTTTGTAGCGTTTGTTTATGGCAAGGGCCCACCAAATTGGCTTCCTTTTTTTTTGGAGGATAGTGTCTAGATTCTGTTAGGGATGGCACGATCCATGCACTCATGTATGTGCTTATACAGTGCATTTATGTAAGATTCAGCAGTCGAACCTCTATTTTCCATCTGCATGGTTGTCATGAAGTTTGCCACTTCTGTCTTAAGAAACATGAAGTTGGCTTTGGAGTAGTTTTTGACAGTGGTTTCCTTAATGGGGCTGGGGGGTGGGATATGGATGTCTAGGATGATTAGCATGTGGTCAGATCTGACCAGTGAGGAGTTGACCTCTGTTGTGGAACACTGGTTACCCATATTGGTAACAACCAGGTCCAGGATATTGCTGCCCTTGGTGGGGGTGTGGACAAACTGATCCAAGGTGTTAGAATTTATGAATTCTAGAAAACATTGAGCGAATGAGTTGGTACATGAGTTTTCCCAGCTGATGGTGGGATAGTTGAAATCACCCATAATTAAGGTATTAGGCTGCACCTTAATACTTTCCAGTATCTTAAGAAATGAAAAGTGGGAATCCTGGGGCATGGTGGGGGATCTGTAACAAGCTACAGCCTGGATTGCAGTCTTGCCCAGTGTTATTTGCACTTGGATAATTTCGGATCCATTATGTTGAGCAACTAGCCTGGAGGTGTGGATATCCTTAATGAATATGGACACTCCTCCGCCTTTAGTGTTTCGGTCCAGGTTAGGTGGCCGAAAGGTGTGGTATGAATTATAGCCTGGTAATGCAGGGGTGCTCTCTGCAGCTTTGAACTAGGTCTCTGTCACTGCATAGATATCAATGTTCTCCATTTTAAGGAGTGTCTCGAGTGAGTGCATCTTGAGGTTTAGACTTCTAGCACTGAGTAGCATCATCTTCAGATTTTGCTTGCTTGTACCTGTTACGGTGGTGAATTTAGCATTTGAAACTTGCCTAAAAAAGGTATTATAGGGGTGGCAAGAGCCTTAGCCACTATCCAGAATCCCAGGGGTGAAAGGTGCAGGCCATCTCTAGCAAAGCATCGTGGTCTGTCGACCATGCCATCCCAGGCAGACAGATACTGGATCCCCTTAGAATAACACCAGAAGCTTAGCCAATTTTTTAAGTCAATCATTTTGTTCTTGTACTGTGGTATTCTGGGCGATGGCAGGATGCTACTCAGGGTTAGGGTCATACCTTCCTGGGCTACAAGATCAGAGAGTTCCTCCATGTCTCTTTTCATGTAGTCCAGGGAGGTACATCTCGGGTCATTCACAACAACATGGACAATGACAGTCATATTTGTACTGGATGTGGAGTGATCTGAGTGCGTGCATTATGTGGCGGATCCTGGCACCAGACAGGCAGCTGACAGTAACTTTCTCCTTGTTTAGCCTGGTGGGTGGGACATCAGTGTGGCTGACTAATTTAAGTACCTTTATCTGCACTTTTTTTAAAAAAAAATACAGTATTTAAATTGATTTTAACTGTGGCAGGAATATTAACTGAACTGGAAGTTTTGACTCTGCTCTTCAGTTATATTAACTGAACTGGAAGTTAGTCAGTGTTTGCTGAATTTTGTTATTTGCTAGTAATTACAGGTGTGGGGGTAGCCACATTCTTTGACTTCCTGTCCTTGCCTATTGAAGTGGTACAGTGTGAAATATTTTCTGCTTAAAAACCTCAGCTTTGGCCGGCTAAGAACTTGCTGTATTCAAATGGACGTATAAGAGAATTTAAGTACCTTTATCTGCACTATTTTTTTTAAAAAATACAGTATTTAAATTGATTTTAACTGTGGCAGGAATATTAACTGAACTGGAAGTTTTGACTCTGCTCTTCAGTTATATTAACTGAACTGGAAGTTAGTTAGTGTTTGCTGAATTTTGTTATTTGCTAGTAATTACAGGTGTGGGGGTAGCCACATTCTTTGATTTCCTGTCCTTGCCTATTTAAGTGGTACAGTGTGAAATATTTTCTGCTTAAAAACCTCAGCTTTGGCCGACTAAGAACTTGCTGTATTCAACTGGACGTATAAGAGAATTTAAGTACCTTTATCTGCACTTTTTTAAAAAAAAAATACAGTATTTAAATTGATTTTAACTGTGGCAGGAATATTAACTGAACTGGAAGTTTTGACTCTGCTCTTCAGTTAGTCCCACCCACCCTCCTTGTTTTTGTTTTGGTGTTAATCTTAGTGGCCTTGAAACTGCCCGCCCCTCTTGTAAATTTGTGTTTGGATACTCCTTCTGGGCCCATCTCATTTGCTCACTCAACTGTGTGCAGTGAGATCATATTCTGATTTCAGGCACTCCTACTGTGTACAAAGAGAGCATCTGGGAAACGGAAAAAAATTAAGCTTGTTTCTTGCCTTTCCTGTTAAGTGGTATAGACTATTTGTAGGCTTCTGAGCCCACAAGCCCTTCTGTGTTGGAGGGAAGCCTTCTTAGTTTTTTTTTTTCTTATAACTAGCTAGTTTTCTAGTTTCAGCACTCAAATCTGTTTCTTTGATCTCAGCACTTGTTCAGAAAAAAAAAATTCATCTGCTTTTACTGTGCTTGTGTTTCTACCTACTTTATTTTACTTTTGCATCATCTTAAAAGTACTCAATTGTATTTATTACTGCTTGGTGTAACTCATTCTAAGCCTTTTGGTTTAAACACTTGGGCTTCGGACCAGTTGTTTTGCACTGAGAGGGTTTGTGGTCTGCACTGTAGTGGCAGAACAGGTAGCTTACATCCTTCTAGGTTGGGAACTACTGATTGAGGGCTCAGTGTCTGTTATTCTAAAAGTGTATTAATTCTGGTTTAAGCACTTGGGCTTTCAGGCCAGTTATTTTACATAAAGAGGGTTTGTGGTCTACACTCTTGTGGGAGGAGAGGCTGGACTCTGCCCTTCTGAGCTGGGAATTTCTGGTTAAAGGCTTATAGTGCATGCATATCTGAACTGCTTCTTACTGAAGTTGCTGCGCCTTGTTTGCTGTGGCATAGACTGGATTCGGGCCTGCTGGATCTAGCTTTGTTTGTGTAACTTGAGCACTAATCCAGGCATTCTCTAATGTATTCAATTGTATTTATTACTGCTTGGTAGTAATTTGATTAAAGTGTAGCTATCATTCTAAGTCTTTTGGATTAAGCACTTGGGCTTCAGACCAGTTGTTTTACATTAGGAAGGTTTGTGGCATGCACTGTGGTGGCAGGACAGGTAGCTTTCATCCTTCTAAGTTGGGAACTGCTGATTGAGAGCCCAGTGTCTGTTATTCTTAAAGTGTATTAGTTCTGGTTTAAGCACTTGGGCTTCAGGCCAGTTATTTTACATTAAGAAGGTTTGTGGTCTGCACTCTTGTGGGAGAAGAGGCTGGACTCTGCCATTCTGAGCTTGGAATTTCTGGTTAAAGGTTTATAGTGCCTGAATATTTGAACTGTATCTTACTGAAATTGGTACACCTTGTTTGCTGTAGCATAGACTAGATCCAGGCCTGCTGAATCTAGCTTTGTTTATATGCTTGTTGTTTGTTTGCTTGTTATTTCCCTGGAACGCTAATTCCACCTAATACGCGGCTTCTCAGCGCTTCTGTGGATCACTAGTGATATCTGCATTGCTTACTGTACTTATTTCCTTGTTTCACTTGAATGTTGCTGTTTGTCGTTTTTGCATTTAAGTTACCTGGCACTTGCTCACTAAAGCAATTATATAAGTCAGCACTAAAAATTAAAAGCACTACACCCTCACTCTCCACTGGCCCTTGTTTTCAATTATTAAGGAATTCCCAATATTATTCTAGCATGTCTAAAGATCAGTTGTCAATCTCCTCTCCGGTCCAGCTGGTGAATCTGGGAATCTTGAGGCAATGTTACAACTGCCTCATGTACACAGACAACCCTCTCCTCCTCCCAACAAATTCCAACACATGTGAGAGATGTAACCATATAGCCAAACTGGAGGCTAAGCTCTCTCAACTCAGTACTGGCATAGCCAGTCAGGAGGAGAAGGAAACCACACTCACTACAATTCCAGTCTCACATAGACCTACCATGACAGCAAACCAAACACATAATCACACAAAAACATACTCGGAGGCTCTAAATAAAGATCTGCCTAAGCAGCAGAGACCTCCAAAGCAGACACCCAAGCAACCGCTACCCCAAAACAAAACACGTGCAACACATATCTCACAAAGCCAGTGTGCCGAACAGTCACAGCCCTTAAGACTAAACAACACACCTGATACACTTGTAATAGGCGACTCTATCGTCAGGCACACTGACGTCCCGCTCACCAGGCTGAACAAGGAGAGGGTCATGGTGAGCAGCCTGTCGGGCGCTAGGATCTGCCACATAACACAAGCACTCAGGTCACTCCAAGGCAAGTACAAATATGACTCAGGCATTGCCCATGCTGGTGTGAATGACCTGAGACGTTCCTCCCTGGACTACATGAAAAGAGACATAAAGGAGCTCTCTGAGCATGTAGCCCAGGCCGGTATGACCCTGACCTTGAGTAGCATCTTACCCTCACCAAGAATGAAGCCACAACATGAAGACAAGATGATCAATTTCAACAATTGGCTTAAGTACTGGTGTCATTCAAAGGGGATCCAATGCCTGTCAGCTTGGGATGATATGCTCGACAAGCCATGATGCTTCACTAGGGACGGCTTGCACCAGTCTCCCCTGGGCTTTCGGATATTGGCAAAGGCTCTTGCTACCCCTATAGTGCCTTTTTTAGGCAAGGCTCAAAAGACAAACCCACCTCCATAGGTATCACAAGGGATAAGAAACTAAGAGTAATGCTACTCAACGCCAGAAGTCTAAACCTCAAGATGCATGCACTCAAAACTCTCCTTAGCATGGAGAACATCGTTATCTGTGCAGTAACAGAAACCTGGTTCAGGGCTCCCGAGAGCACCCCAGCACTACCAGGTTATACCTCATACCATGCTTTTCGGCCCCAAAACTTGGACCGAACCACAAAAGGAGGGGGAGTATCGATATTCATCAAAGATACCCACACCTCCAGGTTGGTGGCAAAGCACGAAGCATCAGAGACTATCCATGTGCAACTAACAGTGGGTAAAACTGCCTTACAGTTTATAGCCTGCTACAGACCACCCTTGCAAATCCAGGAACCCCACTCGGCCTTCCTGAGAACACTGGAAAATATGAAGGTCTCTCCAAACACCATTATATTAGGCGACTTCAACTACCCAAACATAGACTGGGAGCATTACTCTAGCTCCATCACCCTAGCCCAAAGGTTCCTAGAATTTATAAACTCAAATGCTATGGAACAACTTGTTACCACTCCCACAAGAGGGGAAAACATACTGGACCTGATCATCACCAACATGGGGACGCTATGCTCCAGACCAGAAGTGTATCCCTCACTGGTAAGATCAGACCATAAACTAATCTCACTGGATATTCACATCCCGACCCCACCCCCTGCCCAGAAAACCACAGTGAAAAACTTCTCTAAAGTAAATTTCACACTCCTCAAAACCGAGGTGGAATCCTTCAAAGTCCCCGGGCCTGTGGAAAATACGGCCCAGACCGCAGAATCCTTTATAAACACATTCTATGAATACCTTCAGGAATGCATGGATCATGCGATCCCGAATAAAACCAAGACCCAATCCTCCAAAGGCAGACGTCCTGTCTGGTGGACCCCAGCCATCAACAAACTATACAATAGAAGGAGGAAGCTACTAAATGATAGAGCAAAATCCCAAAAAGGGAAGGCATCACTGATCAGTATTAGCAAAAAACTACGGGCACTCATAAAATTGTCTAAGGCCAGCTTCGAGAGAAAAATTGCACAGGACACTAAGGATAATCACAAGGCTTTCTTTAGTTATGTTAGGAACCTGGGTGGTAATTCCCAGATATGCTCAGAATTAGTCCAAAATGACAATAAATACACTGAACCCACAGACATTGCCAACATCCTAGCTGACAGGTTCAGCGCAAACTTCTCCCCACCAAAAGGGCACATATCTATCCCAGCAGAGTGCTGCCCCCCTGACATCTCAGATGCTCAGGTAAGAGCCGCCCTCTCCAAAGCAAAAAACACAGCATCAATGGGACCAGACGGTGTCCCGGGCTGCATCCTACATGAACTCCAAGAAGAGCTAAACCCAAACATAAAATTACTGTTCAATCTCAGCCTTACTACAGGATATGTGCCCAAAGAGTTGCGTACAGCAACAGTGGTCCATCTCCATAAAGGTGGTGCCTCAACGGATCCTGGAAACTATCGCCCCATAAGCCTGACTAGCTTAGTCTGCAAAGCTATGGAAAGGATCATCATGGACCTCATAAATAAAGATATTGGGGACCTACAGACACTGGATCCTACCCAGTTCGGCTTTGTTAAGGGCAGATCCTGCCTTTTAAACCTGGTTGATTTCTTTGAAACAGTCACCAAGGCAATTGACAAGGGGAAGGTGGTCCACACAGCCTACCTGGACCTCGGTAAAGCCTTCGATACAATATCCCACTCGGGCATTATAGATAAGCTCACCAGCTTAAATATAAACCCCTATGTCACTAGATGGATTGCAAACTGGCTCAAGGACAAAACCCACATGGTTAGAATTGCTGGAGCCATGTCAGACTCCAAACCAGTTACAAGTGGTGTCCCACAAGGCTCAGTCCTGGGACCTCTCTTGTTCGGTATATATTTCTCGGAGGTACAGGCCAACACGGAAGGACTGTGGTTGACCAAGTTCGCAGATGACTGCAAACTGGGTGCCATAATCGACTCTCCAGCCGACACAAGCATCCTCCAAAAGGGCCTCATAGAAACAGACAACTGGTGCCAAAGCCATGGCCTCAAGCTAAATGCCAAAAGTGTATAGTCATCCCTTTGGCAAAAACAAAGTGCCCACAAATTACCACATAGGTGGTAATCCATTAAGTACAGAAGTAGTAATTAGGGACCTGGGGACCCAAGTTGATAGCAATCTCTCATTTGACAACCACGTGGCCAAAGTGGTTAGAAAAACATTTTATATAGCCCACCTAATCATGAAGGGATTCACATCTAGATCAGGGGAGGTCATCGTGCCTCTTTACTCATCCCTCATCAGGCCCATAATTGAGTACAATGCCCCTTTTGGGATGTACCTTACCAGACACCTGCAGCAACTGGAAAGACCCCAAAAGTACCTCACCAAGAGGATCAAAGGGCTCAAACAGATGTCATATGCTGCCCGGTTAAAGAAACTCCAGCTCTACTCAGTGGCATACCGCCTGTTCAGAGGCGATATGTGCCTGACATATAAAGCCATGTCCAACCCGGAATTAATGGACATGCTGCACCTCAGAAAATCCAAATCCCCATCGAGCTAAGCGCTCGAGAGACTTGAACCTCAGCACTGAAATAAATAGGACATGCTGGAGGGACAGATTCATAACCCAGAGGCTCCCTTCACTCTGGAATAAAATCCCAGTCCAGGTTAGGCAGAGTCCCTCATTGACTCTCTTCAAGAGGAATCTTGATGAGTGGATGGGAGATCGTAGGTTTACCCCGGGTATCACTTCTGTGTCACTATTAGACAGAGGCACAGTATACTAACCTTGAAAAAGGGCATAGCAAAATAAATTTAAAATGGGTGGCGAAAGCCAAACACATTCTGGCTAGGCTTATAAATGCCCTAGGGCAGAAAGCCTAGTATGAACCTATGAACCTATAGAGTCACCCATGACTAGTGTGTGTTGGGTATATTTTGCCTTATGGGCTGAGGTTGAGTGGCACATTGATTTTGTAGGCTGTGCTTCATTTGGGTAGTGTTGGGGGGTGGTGGTTGTCTGCATTTCAGCTTGGGATATCTCTGTTGCTTGGGCAGATTTTTTTATGAGAGCCTCCGTGAATGTGGGCGTGTGCTTTGTGTTTATGTGTGTGGGTTTTGGTAGTGTGGGGTTTGAAGGACTATGTGTTGAGTGTGGTGTGGTGCAGGTGTTAACCTTCTCCTCTTGACTGTCTAGTCCAGTCTTGGCTGGAGAAAGCTTGGCTTCCAGTTTGGCTATACAAGTGCATCTCTCACAGGTTGTAGTGTTGCGTGGTAGGAGGAGAGGGTTGTCAGTGTACATGAGGCAAGATGCCCAGATTCATCAGGTGGCAGAAGAAAACACCGGGAGCTTACCGTGGACATGCCTGGATAGGTGCTTATTAATGTAAGTACTATGAACTGTTTTCCTCTTGACATGTGAAGAAAGTTGAGTGCTGTAGTAATTTGTAGTTTATTTTAGTGCTTACAAATTCTGAGCAGGTGCTGAGCACAAGGAAACAGTTTTGAGTGCTGAAACTAAAAAAAAACTAGCTAGTTTTAGCACCAATCCCAAGAAGAGAAGCAGACCACAGCCTGTTTGGTGATCTACAGTCTTGTCCCAGGTGATGGAAGGGTCTGCAGGCTTGTAGCCTTTTTCTGGTAGATGCCTCAAATAGCAACCAGACCAATCAGTTATGTTAAGCACAGACACTCACTCTCCAACCAGAAAGAGTCAGGAATCAATGCACTTTCCTCCTACTCTCACCAGGATCAGAATATAAGCACAGATTGTAAGCTGTCACCTATAAAGCAGTTATTAAGCTTTCTGGTAATCAGCAGTCTCCAGAAAATAATGCAACTGTACTCCTCTCACCAGGAGAAAACAGAAGCACTAATCCCAAGATGACTACTGAGAGGCAGAATGCGGGCTCTACAATAACTGGTGGTCTTGCAAAATAGATGCTTAAAGGTAAGATGAAAAAAAAGGTCTATCCTAAACACTGCAGTGTGCACTAGAGGAGTTAGATGTGAAAGTAGGTAACTTAAGTTTTATCTGTCTAAAAGGTAAGTTTTAGTGGTGAGTCACTACTTTTAAAACAGCAAGATAGATTTAAAGGGGGTGGTCACTTTTGTATTCTGGTACTATAGAATACAGTAGGATGGCCAATAAATTTAAATAGTTGAAGGGGAGTGATTTCACAAAATGATAATTTTGTGCTTACTCACACCAGCCAGTAAAAGCAGAGAAGAAATGAGATATATGGTCAAATTAACATAAGAGACAGGCAACTAGAAAGACATTGCTGTTTAAGAATAAAACAGTAACCAGGTGAGAGGGTGGGAAAAATTTCTGTCTGATTCACAAGAGACAGAGCTGTGGTCTCTCTTCAAGTTTTAGTATGCAGTTCAAAGCAGAATACAAGTAAAACACAGTGTAATAAAAAAAAAACAAATCACAGTATACAAAATAGAAAAAGGCAATAAAGTAATATAAAACACAACAAATAAAAAGCAAACTAACCTTTCCCTCACAGCATACTGTAGCAGAATCTGGGTGACCCTTTCCAGTAAAATGTGTGTGTGTGTGTGTGTGTGTGTGTGTGTGTGTGTGTGTGTGTGTGCACATATGTAATACTTTGTAGGGTAAGGAGGAAAAAATAGAGTGAATAAGTACCAACAATGGTACTAAAGAATACACAAATGTGTAGAAGTGAAAGTTAGGAAGTCTTTACAGACACATGAAAGAGAATACCAGCAATGGTAACAAGAATACTCAAGTATACAAATATAAAGGATTTAGGGAGAAAAAGGTCTTAAGAAGAAATATGTATGATTTATCTCTAGAAATGCTTGAGAGCAAGCTGACTACATCTGTACATAACAGTGGCAAATAAGATTTGAGGTATGTTACAGGTTGGTGCATTATAATTAGGGAGGAGATTGAGAGTTTTCAGTTGGCCAGGAGCTGTAGTATCAGCCAACTCAGATCAGAGGATCAGATCCGAACCCAGTGGTTGAAGAACGAATGAAAACTGACAACAGATCTGGTAGTTCATTCATTTCCTGTGGTTGATGCTCACTACTTTTCTTAGGAGTGGAATATGCTGTATTGTTTCCATGTTCTTTAACAGCCCTCTCTCTTTTTCTAATTTTCAAATCATTCACCACCTTTCAGCCTTTGAAAACACTTTACAATACTTAACATGATAAACTTCAAACAACAAAACCTTTTTCAACTGTCAATCATACTTATTTCACTAAGTAAATGATCCATGTGTTGTTCATTGTCTTGAATAATTAATTTCATAATATGGCAGCCACAATCATCAAAAATGTGAACCAGTTCATTATAAAATCTAAATTCACTTCCAAATCTATCCAAGCCCTAGATTCTCTGTTAGGATGGTAGACAAATGAGCTCTCCTCGGCATCCACTGTAGGGTCTCACTCAAATGGGAGCGATAGGAACTACAAGATACAGTGGATATAAAAAGTGTACACACCCCTGATAAAATGCCAGGTTTTTGTGATATAAAAAAATAAGACCACAATAAATCATTTCAAAAATGTTCCCACCTTTAATGTGACCTATAACATGTATAATTCAATTGAAAAACAAACCTGTTAGGGGGAAAATATAAAAAATAAAAAAAAACATACAATAAGCTGGTTGTGTAAGTGTGCACACTCAAACTAGTACTTTGTTGATGCACTTTTTGATTTAATTACAGCATTCAGTCTTCTTGATTAGGAATTTATCAGCATGGCACATCTTGACTTGGAAATATTTGCCCACTCTTCCTTGCAAAAGCGTAATCTGTCAGATTGCGAGGGCATCTCTTGTGCACAGCCTTCTTCAGGTCACCCCACAGATTCCCTATTGGATTTAGGTCTGGGCTCTGGCTGGGCCATTCCAAAACTTTAAATTTTCTTCTGGTGAAGTCATTCTTTTGTTGATTTGGATGTATGCCTGTGGTCATTGTCGTATCGAAAGGTGAAATTCCTCTTCATCTTCAGCTTTCTAGCAGACACTTGAAGGTTTTAGGCCAAAAGTCACTGGTATTTGGTACTGTTCATAATTCCCTCCACCTTGACTAAAGCCCCAGTTCCAGCTGAAGAAAAGCAACCCCAAAGCATTATACTGCCACCACCATGCTTCACTGTGAGGATGGTGTTCTTTTGGTAATGTAAGTGTTGTTTTTGCTCCAAACGTACATTTTGGAATTGTGGCCAAAACATTCAATCTTGATCTCATCAGACCATAACACATTTTCCCACATGCTTTTGGGAGACTTGAGGACATCAACATCATCCCCCTTTTTCCCATTTTTCTACATGGGGTCGGGGTATTGTGTTAACTGTCACCAACTCTCTCGATTCAGTGCCACAGTCCTAAGTTTAACACTCATGCCTGACTGCCACAGATCTTTCACACAATCCATCCACCTCTTTGCTGGACACCCTCGCTTCCTCTTACCTTCTTTCCATCTGTCCCAAATCTTCCTCATCAGATTGTCTTCTGCTTTTGTACACATGTACACAAACCACCATAATCTGTTCTCTTTGATCTTTTCTGCAATTGGAGCTACATTGGCTTCTACTCATGTCCTAATTTCTTCATTTATCCCACAGTGTGCATGCTGTCACCTTTCTCAGGCACTTCATTTCCATCACCTCTAGCTTCTTCAACTGTTCTGCCTTTACTGCCCAGATTTCTGTACCATACAGTAGTACTGGTCACACCACTTCTTGTACATCTTACTTTTCAGCTTCTTTGGCATTCTTCTGTCATAGACTACACCTAATACTCTATGCCAGTTGGCTGCAGCCCCTCTGATTCTAGCTTTGACCTCTTCATTCAGACCACCCTTCTCCTCAACTACTCCTCCCAGATAGCTGAAGTTATGTACCTGTTCCACTATCTTCCTATTTCTATTCTCATCTTCTTCTGATTTCCCCCAATTTGCTGCCATTACCACTGTCTTATCTGTGCTTAGTTTCATCCCATGTGCCTTCAGATTTGCATTCCATTCTCCTATCCTTTGCTGAAGTTCTAGCTCAGAGTCTGACTGTACTGCCACATCATCTGTTGATCCGTCACCTCCAACCTGTTTGCTAATGTAGTCCATCACCAGTATGAGCAGCAGTGGGCTCAGAGCCGAACCTTGATGTACAGCCACACCCACTGGGAGCTCCTCTGTAATGGCGAACACCACCCATACTTGAGTCACTGGGTCCTTGTACATAGCCTGCACTAATTCTACCAATGTTTCTGGGACTTCAAACCACCACAGTACTGCCCAGATCAGCTTTCTTGGGACTTTGTCATATGCTTTCTCCAAGTCTAGGAATGCCCAGTTGGACTCTCTCCTCAAGTATCTGTCTCAATGCAAACATCGGGTCAGTTGTGCTGCATCCTGATCTAAATCCAAACTGCTCATCTCCCATCTTACATTCCACTACTCTGCATATCCATTTATCAAATCATCCTCTCTAGAACTTTCATGCAATGTGAAAGGAGTTTGATGCCTCTGAACTGCCCACAGTTGTGGATGTCCCCTTTGTTCTTGTACACTGGCACGAGTATGCTTATTCTCCAGTCAGCTGGGATACGCCTTCCGCTCCACACTGCTATTAGTACCCCCAGGAGCCATTTCTCCCCTGTCTCACCCAGCATCTTTATCACATCTGCTGTGACCTCATCTGAGCCTGCTACTTTCCTTGACTTCATCTTCCTTAGTGCTGTTCTTATTTCTTCTAGGGTGGGCTCCTCTTTTCTCATTGTAGGCTGTTTCTGGGGCAGTTCAGCTTCTGTGGAGTTTTCTTAATTTTAATAGCTGCTGGAAATACTCCTTCCATCTGCCTTTGATGCCCATTGGGCTGGTGAGCAGATTGTTGCTGGCATCCCTTATGAAGGGCATCTGACTATCCTTTTTATCTTTCTGTCTTTGCCTTGCAACCTGATATAGTTTCTTTGTGCCCCTTACTGAGTCACTTTCCACAACTTGGTACAGTGCCTCCGATGCCCTATTCTTTGCTATTGCAACTTCTTTCTTAGCTTCTTTGTTAGCCAACCAGTAGTCCTTTCTAGCCTGGTCAGTCTTTTTTGTCTCCCACTTCTTCATGCACTCCATTTTTCTTTTGATGACTTACTGGACTTCTGCATTCCACCACTAGCTTTCCTTATGTACCTTATTTCCATACCTGGCTCGGCCACACCTTTTCTGTAGTCCTAACACATGCTGTTTTTAAGCACGGTCATTCAACTCCACCTATTTCCTCCTCTTCTTGGGGTGCTAGAGCCCTGAGTAATTCCTTGAACTGTTGTATTTTCTCTCCAGTCAACTTCCAGGTCTTCAGCCTGGTCTCTGTTGACCTTAGAGCCTTCTCTGACCACTGTTTGCAGCTGATAGTGGCAACTAGTAGTTTATGCTGTGGGTGGACTGTTTCACTGGAAATGACTTTGCAATCATGGATTCTGCCCCAGTGCCTTTTCCTTACTAGGAGGAAGTCTCCCAGAGGTGCATGTTGACTACTCTTGTATGTGATCTTGTGATTGTCACTGGAAATGACTTTGCAATCATGGATTCTGCCCCAGTGCCCTTTCCTTACTAGGAGGAAGTCTACCCGAGGTGCATGTTGACTACTCTTGTATGTGATCTTGTGACTGTCGCTCTTTCTGAACCATGTGTTGGCTACTAACAAGCCATTTGCCAGACAGAAGTCTAGAATGGCTTCTCCTTCTTTATACCTGTTGCCCCACCCATGTGGACCCAGGCAGTCCTCATATCCTGTTCTGTCTGTCCAGATATGTGCATTCAAATCACCCATTATCAATACCAATTCATGTTGTTCTGCTTTATCTAATAGGTCCTGCCACTGCTGTCTGAATGCACTCTTTTCCTCACTATCACAACCCTGCTGTGGGGCAAAGGCTGAGATTATGAATACTGCCCTATCATTACACTGGAGTCTGACTGCTACGAGTCTGTCATTAATTCTGATGATATCCCTTACTGCCTTCTGAAGCCTCTCTTTCACCACAATTCCTACACCATTTCTAGCCTGCCCTCCACCTGAGTAGTAGACTCTGGATCCCAAGCCAAGTGGCTTTGTTGCACTGTCCTTCCATCTCATCTCCTGGATACCTAGGATGTCCAGTCTTCTCCGTATCATGTCATCCACTTCCAAGCCATGTCCTGTCAGTGAACCTACAATATGCGTAGCCATTCTCAGTTCATGTTTGGCAGGTTGGTTGGTTTTACATCCAGCTTTCGCTCAACAGAGCTATGCCAGGTAACCCAGGCTGGGCAACTAGACACTGGCCAGCCAGTAGCTTATTGACCCAGGGTTGCTGGGCTTTATGGCGGGCACACACTCGCCAATAGGGGCACATATACCCCCTCCCACCATTAGCATGGGACCCTGGCGTGGGTCAGAGTAGGCCAGGTCCTCAACCCACTTATCACCAGTAACTACCCATGCCCATTTTTGGCGACATTAGTCAACATGACCGAATCACCTAGAGCCATATTTTACACCAAGTCACTAGCCTTGCCACAGTGCACAGTCTGTGATCTGTGTTCTATCTTGAGGATACTGCGCACCACAGTAGATGCCTAAAGCGGTTGGGTCTGTATAACTCTTCCCCCTATAGGGCACCATGTAGAGTCTGTGCTATTGTCCACAGCTCCACTCATTGCAGAGTTTGAGATGGAAACACTCAGCATGTTTTTCGGACATGGGAGAAACCCCACAGAGACACAGGAGGAACATACAAACTCCAAACATGCATTGGTCAGAGGTCAGGATCGAACCTTGTACCTTGTGCACGGGAGACAAGGACCTTAACCACTAAGCCATCTGGTCAGACTTGATGTATTGTTTTGCAAATTTTAGCTGGGCCTGGATGTTTTTCTGTGCAAGGAAAGCCTTCTGTCTTGCAACCCTACCCCCATAGTCCAGACATATGGAGAATATGGAAGATTATTGTCACATTTAGTACACAACCAGTACTTGCCAGAAATTCCTGCAACTCCTTCAGTGTTGCTGTAGGTCTCTTGGCAGCCTCCCTGACCAGTTTTTATCTCATCTTTTCATCAATTTTGGAGGGATGTCCAGTTCTTTGCAACGTCACTGTTGTCCCATATTTTCTACACTTTTTGATGATTGTCCTTGCTGTGTTCCATAGTATATCCAATGCTGTGGAAATCTTTTTGTAACCTTCTGACTGACACTTTTCAACAATGAGATCCCTTTGATGCTTTGTAAGCTCTCTGCGAACAATGGCTTTTGCTGTAGCAGGCAACTGAGTAAATGTCAGGAAAATCCTACCAGGACAGCTGAACTTTATTTGGGGATTAATCAGAGTCTCTCTAATTGATGGCAGATGTGTACCCAGGTACTTCAACAAAGTATTAGTTTAAGGGTGTGCACACTTATGCAACCAGCGTATTGTACTTTTTTATTTTTTTAATATTTTTCCCCTTACAGATTTGTTTGTTTTTCAATTGATTTGTACAGGTTATAGGTCACATTAAAGGTGGGAAAGTTTTTGAAATGATTTATTGTGGTCTCTTTTTATATCACAAAACATGGCATTTTAACAGGGGTGCATACACTTTTTATATCCACTGTACTTGTCAGATTTTTTTAGGTATTGGTTCTGTAACATCCAGCTCATTCCTTGCCTGTGGAACTTCCCTCATCATGCAAGTTTGTGTCAGCCTCTGTTAAGCTTCTGGTAAACTTGAGTTATCTCAAGGAGGAGGAAAAAGAAGATGGCATAGATGACCTTTGAACAGGCCTCTCTTGCAGAAGGCAGAATGCAGTCTAGGGAAGACTGGTCCTGGTGAGAACCTCAGCTCCAGGAGGGAGGGAGGGAGTTCTGGATCTCCTCTAAGATGGATCCCAAGAAGTGGTAGGATCAGATATTGGTCTTTTAGTGGCTTGAGCCAAAGGAAGAGAGTGGTCAGGGATTTGCTTCCTCATTTCCTTGCCCTTTTCCTTGGGCTTGTCATTCTTATCCTGTTTATGCATATCTAATACCCCCCCCCCCAGAAGGGGAGATACCAGAAGCAGATTTTGAAGCATGTCCCACAGATGCAGGGAGAAGACCTTTAAAACTAATTTGTTCTGGTGCTCAATAATGGCTTGGTGGCCAAAGGCTGTACAAATTGAACAGTCTTTGATCAGGTGTGCAGCTCTTAAGCAGTACATATGCTTTTCATGAGCATCTGAACTGAGGAGTTTATGAACACGTCATAAATTTCTTAAAGGCTGACAGATTAAAATGCTAAAGAATACAAGACAGCAAAGGGACTACCAATAACAGTACTCAAGTCGAAAACAATTTTCTTAAAATATAAACTACCAACATTATTAATGTTATTCCACAACTTCCAAGATGGCTGCACATTGAATAACAGCTTAATTCTGGCTTTCCCACTGTGAAAGCATTCAAGTGTTTTCCCAACTGAGAGATCTATAAAGATAAGGCAAAAGCAGACAGCACTTAATAGACTCACATGCTCTACCATGCGTCTTAGAAGGGATAATCTTTCTTTGTGTTTAGCTCAAGTATGCATGTGTAGTTGTCAGTTTGGAACATTTGTTCCTACTAATGGTGTAAAACTTCAATATCTGAAGATGTACATAGCTTTGTGTTACTATTAATTTAGTACAATTTATGGGGTATTGGGGGGTCAGTATTTATTTTCATATGATGGTTTTCAATAAAACAAAAAGTTCTGCAAGATGTGACATAGGCTCAACTGGAGATGACAAGAAACAACTGTATAAAAGATTAACCCACCAAACAGTGCATACATGCAACACAAAAGCTGGAACTAGACATTTAACAAAACATCTGTTAGAATTAAAAGGTGGGATTATGATTCTTTCTGTAATGATCTTTAAATGTTAATGCTCTCAAAGTCAAATACAAAAAAGAAAGAGTAGTGAACTACATTAAAAAATGTGGAGTCCAAATAACTATGCTACAGAAGGCACACACTTGGAAAAATTAAACGTGAATTTGATAAAGAAAGGTTTTCAGGCTAGTTATTCAGCAGAATACCTAGGGCAAAGGAAGAGAGGACTACTTATATTAATTGCAAGAGGAACTCCAACAGTAATAGAAGTGGGGAAAAAGACAATAATGGTAGGTTTTGTAACACTAAGAAGTACTAGCAAGGGATTACGATTACACTGGCATGTACTTCTATTCTACTGAAAACTGCTATAATGCAGCTAAAGAAAATTCTGGGAGAAATAATCAGCTTTCAGCAAGGAATATTACTTATAGGTGGGGAGTGGAATTTGATTTGCAACAGTGAAGATGTGTCTGATGGCCCAGAAAGGGAAATATAACAAAGGAGGAGAGAATTTTAAATTCTAGTGGGTGATGAAGCCCACCTTCTGTGGGTGAAAGCGCTCAACCTTGTCTTTGTTACAATAAAATCGTTACATCTTGCTTGCTTTCTGGTTGCTGATTTCACACCGGTGGTTTGCTACAGTTATTGTTCCCTGATTCTCGGCGTTCAGCGTTGGACATTGGTATTGTTATACCCCAAGCAGACTTCAAAGAATTTTTCCTCAGGTAGACAGCAAATGCTGGAGGTGTAATGGGGAAGAAAAAAGTAACTGGGAACATATTTTCTGGGAGTGTAATGAGTTGACACACTTTAAATATTCCCTGCAGACTGCTCTGGGTGAGCAAATTGGAGTAACTAAGAAAATGATTTTTTTTTGAGCTACGATATGGAATTGCCTAGACACAAGGTCTTCCGGAGTCTAATTATGATGGCTACCAAAAAAGCAATTACTAGAAAATGGAAATCAAAGTCTAAACCAACTTTACTAGAAGTAGCAAAGACAGTAACAGAGATAAAACTGGAACTGGGATCTTTAGAAAAGGGCAGGAGCAAATGACATAGGAAAAAAGGGAAATGGTTGACTAACAATGAATTGATGTGTTAAAAGTGTTGTATAGTATTTGCAGCTACAGTTGTGTCAGCAAGGTTTGGAATGTATAATGTCTGCAACTGTGTTGCTATGGTTTATTTTCATTTATATAAATGTACCATGGCCTAGGATATGATATACATGATAATTCAATAAAGATGTTTCTTGTTAAAAAAAAATTAAAAATATTATTCCAAAGGAAAGTATGGAACAAGAATAACTAGGAAAAAGAGCACCCATGGCATGAGATAAGTATGAATATATATATTTTTTTGGTAAGGGAAGGTAGAAAAACATAATATAATACAATACAGACACAAAAGGAAAGAGAATCTCCCAGTATTGTGTTAAAAAGTTGTACGACAAAAAAGGCAACTTAATTGAGGTGTGTATATATACGTGTGTGTTTGCGTATGTTGATAATGGCTTAGGGAAAACTGGCCAATCATATTTCTAGTCACCTCTTATCAGACCTGTTCCATACAAAGGAAGGGTAAAGGGAGGGTGGCATAATGGTTAAGATGTGCAACTTACAGGCACAAGATGCAAGGTTTGATTCTCATATGGGGTAATTGGCTAGGTTTAAAATGGCACACAAGGGCAGTTAGCCTAGTACTAATTGAGGAACCTAGGCATGTGTGGGCCACTTGGACCTCATGTTCAGACACAGGTGGTTCTCCTTTTCAAACTACAAAATCCAACAGACTGCTACCATCTTAAAAAGCTATTTACCAAGGAAAACTGTCAAACATGGAACTACTGCAAAAACACACAATACTAAACACCAGAAATACACATCCCCAACTCACATAAATTACTAAGCCTGTACACAAAATAATAAACAAATAGAATTAAACAGGAATAGGGACTCTGACATAAATTAAACACTTCACACTAATAAAAATTTTAAAAATCAAACAAGCATATCAACAGATTGGTAACAGTAAAAGATATCTAAAATGCTATTTTTTCTAAATAAAGTAAAAGCAAACTCCACAAACAGAAACTGACATAGTGCAGGAAAAGGAATGAAGTGAATAAACACGAAGCAAAAACAGTCACCATAGCAACATAAAGCAGCAAATGCATCAGTAAGTCTCTGACCTAAAAGGTAAATCTGAAGATACAGTACACAAAAACATTGCGTGAATATAAATGCATACTAAACACATGCACACAAATTACCATACAACTCTAAGTAAAAGTTAAAAGTATACCATCAGCCAAACAAACTTAAAAAATGATGGAAGTCGGGAGAACGCTCTTACATTTTTTTTTTTTAAGTTCTTGGGAGTGGTCATCAAAATAATTATGCTTGTGAATATTTCTAGGATGCAGTAATATGGGCAAGAAAAACCCAGCCAAGCTAGAGTTTTCACTGCATGGTACCTTAAACCTCCTGTAGTGGAGGGCCCACAAGACATATGCAAATGACCCCTTCAGGGCATCAAGTGTTTCAGCTACATGGCTTCCAAAAGTCTGTGACTTTACTTTTAAAATTTTTTGGTAACATTCAGTCCAATAACAGCCAAACCCCACTAGCTGTGGACATGCATGTTTTGGTATTTTTTTGACCTCATCAGCACAGTATAAGTGGATAGCTTGGCTAGACTTCATACACACAGTGTCTTTAACCCCAGCTGATCCTAATAAATATTAAGGTGCCTGAAAAATATCCCAACTAACATCCAAACTAAAGGGTAAAAGACACACACATAATCCATTCAGTAAAAATGTAAGAATAACCCAGGCAGCTAGAGTTTGCCCTGTGTGATAAGTTAAACCTCCTGTAGTGGAAGCCCATGGGTTATATGCAAATGACTCCTTCAGGACATCAAGTGTTTCAGCTGCATGGCTTCTGAATGTCCATGATCCTTTGGTTTGGATATTTCTAGGATGTAGCAAGCCTATCATCAGATAAATCTACGAAAAACAGGATGGGGGTGGTGGCATTACAGCTTGCATAATTGTGTCAACTCTTAGAACCGTCATCAAAATTATTACTCATGTATATTTTTAAGGCTGCTTTACCAGGGAAACAGCATACATATTTATGAAAACTGGGGTACTGATATACAAGTCTTCTCACTGGACACATTCACCTACCAGAAGTCAGCTGAGGTACTGTTAGCACCCATTTTTAAACTCTCTGTGCAATAACAAATCAAGTGTCAAATTTCAGGCCAAAATTCCAACAAGTTAAAAAGTTATAACCCTGAACAACTATCAACCAACTAAAATGAGTGATGGAACTATTTCACATGAACATAGAGTACAAAACATGCAATCATCATACATAAGCTATTAGATGTAAAATTCAAACTGTAAAAAAATGCAGATGCTGCATTTATAACTGCAATAAAGAACTTGGGGTGTGCTTTGTATAAATATTACTGCACACCCAAGGGACTGTAAGGCACTCACTCTTTGGACTCATGCTCAACATCCCCAGGTGTATGGTAATATCTGTATCATACACACACACAGAGTCTTACTGCATGCACATTATTTGTAAACACACACGTGTTTATGTATGTGCACATGCATACCTTTTGGACTCATGCCCAACACCCCTAGATGTATGGTAATATCTGTCAGATGCACACCACTTTTCTCTTGCTATAAAGTACATTATACACATACATGTGCACGTGTTTATCTATGCAGACATGCGTGTGTTGGTGCACATATGCATGACAAGGTAATTTTCTCAACATGTAGCAAGTAGGTAGAAAAACTACAATCTGAATGACTCTGCAAGTAACAATAACACTGAAAAAACATATGCATTTTCTTATGCTATAAGATATCACAGAAATGTTCACAATGAATGCAAAATAACCACTCTTTTGGTCTGTGCAATAAGACAAAAACCTGTGGTTATATAAAACAATGAGATTGACAGACAAGCCCAAGTACTAGTTTACTTAACTTCTTTGACTCACCTATCATATCTACTTTAGATCTCTGTTCCCCAGCTCAATCAAATTAACTACTCGGGATTTACCTTTCTTTTGCTGCCATACAGACTCTCTCCAAGTCAAAAGAGGTACTTCTTAAAATTAGAGTGAAACTGCAAAGCTGAACAGCAAAAGCTGCAGGATATGATGTAGGCTGACAGACTGCAATTCCTACAGTCAGGAATTTGTATGTTTCCTGTTCACAAGTAAAAATAAAAACTGCAACATCAGTGTGAAGAGATGACAGTATTACTACACTAAAGGCCATTCATACTCGTAATTCAAGGTTACCTACCAACACCCAGCTGGGAGTACTATGGAAATACTATGTTAATCAAAAAATAATCAGCTAGTTTCCCTTCGTGTCATAACAGCACACCAGACTTTTTCTAAAAACAGTTCATTAAGTGTAAATGTTACACTATGCCAGCATTCTTTTACCACTCTGTGAAAAACATATAAGGTGCATATCTAGTTAAAGTCAGAAGGGGTGAAGGCAAAATACATGTTAAGTCTCTGGCAGTATTACATCTCAAAACAAAGTATAAAAAAGATGCATTTAACAAAATGTTGTTTTCCTTTTCTTGAACATATAGCATTTTCACACAGTACACCAGCAGCACGTAAAACATACAAGTGAAGACTTGTTTCCAAAAATCAGTGCAGCAAGATTTAGAGTTTATTCTTTACAAAACTAAACACATCATTAATTGCAATAAAATGAAAATTATACATTTTTTGCTTATAAAAACTCTTGAGAAACTTTCAACACTGTTATCAGGTGAGCCAATATGGCCCTTATAGAGGCAAAATTTTAAATATTTCCATACTACTTAAATATAGCAAGGAAATGTGCATATAAACAGGGCTTTTATTTTTCCTATAGGACACATTCTGAACAGAGTATTTTTTTGAAAAATTCTTCAGAATGCAAAATGAATTACGTCTAAAGTGTTAATATTGTCCAACAGTTACAGCTTACAAAGTATTCATCCTACATGGCTTTTAGTTTGCTTCAGATTGTCCTTTACAGGATGACAAATGCTGACATTCTCAAATTCACAAGCAAAACTGTATACAGTGAGCCACAAAGCAAGAACAACTGATCTCGCTGAACCAATTTTTTTTATCATTTCATACACTTCCACTACCCTTGTTTAATTATATAGCACTCCTGGAATACAAACAAGTATTAACATAAAACACCTTGTTAGTATGGTACACTGCAGTGGAGTAATCAATCACAGTACCTTGCAGATGCATCTCATACCTACCAGATCAAACTGGGTCTTGTAAGTTTATAAGGCTACAGAAAAAGTACAGTTCTGCAAGTAAATTTACCATATACAGTAGATGCTTGAATAGATTCCTGTTGCAGTAGCCTAAGCTATATGTGACACATCCTGCCAGGATCAGATCAGCTGGCCAGCTTCAAAAGCTTTTAGGCACCTTCCACATGCCCTAGACATTACCACAGCATGAGGAAGGCAGGATAAAATCACTGGCTAGGGTGCTGAAACGTCAGTGCTTTCTTGCCTCAGAACAGGAAGATTATAGCCCTGACTGGTAAAAATGTGCTTGGAAAAAAGAAAACCCATATATTCACACCCCGGGGAAAAAAAGAAGGGGGATGGAGGGAGGCTGCAGTTATTTGTTTTATTTTATTTATTTTATTTTACATTTGTTTACCGGGATAGTCCGACTAGACACATGTCCATTTTCAGCGGAGGCCCGGGGAGAAAAGCTCCACATGACAAAACAGAAATATATACAACATTTATACAGAATGGCATTTATACACAGACAATCATACTTGAACAAGAAAGGTGAAAACTAATTACCTACAGTTGTATATGATGAATCATTTATACATTTTAATACAAGCATTTACACAGTAGGGCATTTATATTGAAACGGGAGGATAAATAAAGAAGGCAGTCACATTTTTGGTTTGTAGAAGAGGGATTAGTTAGGGGAGTAGGGTTACACCCTGTTATGTAGTTCGCACATTTCCAACATTTCAAGATGATGTATATTAAGGGACATCCAAGATTGTTAGTAGAGACAGATCCAAATTAGACTTGATTGTAAAAACTATAGGACAAGTCACTAGTTACTTCTTCAGTCATCTAGTCTAATATCTATTGTTATGGAAAGTTTACTTACACAACTGCCCTATGTTTATCATTAAGACCACTGTTGCAGTAGCTTAAAGCTATATGGAATGAATACCAGAATGTAGGAGGAAGAAGGTTGAAAGTCCAGTAACCCCTAGAAGATAGTCCTAACAAAATCGACTCTGAATAGAGAATGTACCCAGGTTGTAGTGCTAGGTACAGGAATGCACAGATGACAAAATTGTCCAAAAAGCCACAGAAGTAGCCAAGGCTTGGTATACTGGCCTCTGACTTTGCCTAGAAGTGACTTCTTATGGTGAGAACAACAAAAGGCAATAGCATATGACAACCATTTAGAAAGTTGTCTATTTTAGCACTGCTTGACCCTTTGTCTTACCTTCATAAGAAATAAATAGCTGCTCAGCAGTCATAAAGGCTTTTGCCCTGACAATGTTGTACCCAAGTTGTCTGTGAACATACAGAGACTAGAATTCTCTCTCGCCTATTTTTAGGCTCTGGATAGAAAATGGAAAGATAAGCAGCCTAGCTCAATGCAAACTCTGAAACCACTTTAGACATAAAGGAATGATTTATTCTCAAAGTAACCCTGTCTTTGTGAAAAATGAGACAGAGGTGACTTGCCAAAAGAGCTTGTGCAACTCCAATACTCTTCCTACAGAAGTCAGAGCAATGAGTAACACAGTTTTCCAGAATAAGAACTTTAAATCAATTTCATGAGCAGGTTCAAAGGGAAACTGTGCTAATTTTTCCAGTACAAAATTAAAATCCCAGGAGGAGGGGGTCACCTGCCTTCTAGAAGGACAGATATGTAAAACCCCTTTCAAAAACTGCTTTACTTGAGGTAAGGTAGAAATGAGGGATTTTACAGGTAGAGAGGCAGACATGGCACAGATGAATTAATATATCACAAATACCACAGAATCACAGGAGTCTGAACCTTAAAATGGTCCTGGTTCTTGGTTTGGCACTAACTAGAACATTTTTCTTCCTAGCAATATACAAGTTTTTAGCAGTGTGTTTCTTTGCCTCCTTTAGTACTGTTGCATGTCCTCGGGAAAAAAAATGCGCCTTAAAGGTGTTAAAATTCTATCATTCGGGCAGTCACCTGAAGAAGTGGAAGGGTGGAGGAATATCATAAACACCCTGTCCTGTGTAACTCCATTCTGTGAGCAAGCTTGAGGTAATTTCTCCTGGCCATTTTCAAGAGAAGAGAATTATGTTGCAAAGGCCAAAGGGGAGTCACCTCAATAATCTTTCTGTAGCCTTCTGCATCTTTAGAAGAACCAAAGGAAACTGTGGAAAAGCACAGAGGTAATTCTGATTTATGGTAATGAAAAATGCATCTCTCTTCCAGGCATGTGTGCAAGGAGTCCTGGAGCAGAATGGCCTTAACTAAATGTTATAAGTTGAGGCAAACAGATCAACTTGTGAAGTTCTCACATGTGGATCAGTTTCTGGAACCCCTCTGGTTCAACTTCCATTAGTGAGGCTCTGTTCTTATTTTGCTCAGCTTGCATAAAACATGTTTTGTGCTAAAGGAATGTAGGTAGCCTACAGGGCCAGATTGTACTGGGTGGCTAGATCCCAAATTACCATAGCTAATCCTGCAAAGGGGTAGGATCTGGTCCTCCCATTTATATTATGTACCACATCACTGCGGTGCTGCCTGTGATTACCAGCAGAGGTTTAGAGATTTGAGAGCATTTATTAGAGCCATTATTTATTTGACATTTGTGTACATTAACTTGTCTTGCTCATTTCCAAGGCCCTGTACTCTCACTCCCTTGATCAAAGCTCCTGATGCATCTGTGGTTACAGACTGAGTGGGTAGAGGCGGGAATGGAGAAAGGAAGAAGTACAGTTGTGTACACTTACCATAAATGTAGATGTTCGAGTGTATTCACTGTTGCAGTCATTACATTTGGGTTATCTGCCTGCAGATAGCCCTCAGCCAGCCTGATTACATTTGGGTAGATTCCCAAAGCTAAGGAAGGGAGGAGGCAGTTACAGAGCATTAGGACCAGCTATTAAGCCCTGCAAGACTGCAGTGGCAAAACCAGTTCTGGATTTAGAAAAAATAGGCAAGTGGTAATGCTTGGTGAAGGTATGTACAGAGCTCCAGGTAGCAACTTCTAGGATGTCCCTAGTAGGAACACCTCTGAGAAAGGCTATTGAAGTAGATGCAGCCCTGGTGGAATGTGATCTTATCCCCTGTGGGGTAGGTTTTTCATGGTGCTTATAGCAGAAATGAATGCAATGGCCTATCCACTTAGAAATGGTTTGCTTTGAAATGGCCCACCCTCCTCTGCCCCTGCAGCAAAGACCACTAGTAGCTATTCAGTTTTCCTGAGAGGCTTAGTCCTGTCCAAATAAAATCTAAGTTGGGTGTGCACATCCAAAGAGTGCAGTATTCATTCTCCTTTGTTCTGTGGATTAGAAAAGAAGGTTGGCAGATGAATGGACTGATTAAGGGCCACATTGGATACCACCTTGGGCATAAAGGAAGGATTGGTCCTGAGGGATACCCTGTCTGCATGGAAGATGATGAAGGGCTCCACTGCCATGAGGGCCTGTAATTCAGACACTCTTCTTGCTGAAGTAATGGCTAGAAGGAAGGCTGTTTTCCAAGAAAGGAATTTCAACTCTGCAGATACAGCTGGCTCAAAAGGATGTAGAGTAAGTTTTTCCAATACAAAGCTGGACTAGGGGCTCTCTTGGGTGGTCTTAAATTCTGGCCCCTCTGAGGAATTGCTTCAGCAGGGGGTGAGAGAAGAGGGGTGGCTCAGTATTGTAATGTGCTGAAATGCCTGAGGCATGAATTTTAATACACAAGAAGGAAATGCCCTTGTGGAGCACCTCTGTTAAGTATTGAAGAATATGCGGTAAGCTGGGCACTGCTGTGCCCATGCCCTGAGTCTGGCTCCAGGAACAGTATATTTTCCACTTTTCAGCATAGGATTTTCTAGTACTAGGCCTCCTTGCCTCCAGAATGACATCCAGCACTTGCTTACTGAGGGATGGTATTGGAGAGCTCAGATAATTAGCCAGGCTGCAAGGTTCAGGGTTTGAAGCTGGGGGTGCAGAATATGGCCCTCCTCCTGGGACAGCAGGGAAGGGGTTTGAGGCAGGTGACATGATTCCAGCAGTGACATACTGCGCAAGAGGGGGTACCAGCGTTGGCGTGGCCAGTCTGGTGCAGAGAATTGTCCTTGGTTTGTCCTGTTTGATCATTAGCAGAACTTTCGAGAGGAGAGGCAGAGGGGGAAAGGCAAACTGTGAGGCTTTCCCAGGTGAAGGACAGGGCATCCACTTTCTAAGCTTGTCTGTGGGGAGTCCTTGTGCAGGATTTGTCCAATCGGTGGTTCTAAGGGGAGGCAAACAGGTCTATATCTGGGCTCCCCCATTTGTTTCTCAAAATGTTGAATATCTTTGGTTCCAGTTTCCACTCATGTGGGTCCATGAGATTTCTGCTTAGGTTGCCTGCCAGTGAATTTAGCTTGCCTGGCAGGTACTAAGCTTGTAGGTGCACTTGGTAGCTTAAGGCTGTGTTCCACAGAGCCATGGCTAGTCTGCAGAGAGGGTACCCCCTGCTTGTTTATGTACCACATAACAGTGGTGTTGTCTGTCTTTACCAATAATTGTCCTGGAAGAATGTGGTCCTTGAAAGCTGTCAGAGAATTCTGTACAGCTAACATTTCTTTTTGATTGATATGCAGGTGCATTTGACTCTGGTTCCATTTGCCCTGAATGCACTGCCCTGCCAATTGAGCCCCCCATGAATAGTCTGATGAGTCTGTTGTTAGGGTTTGGGCGGCAGAGGATAGAGTGAATGGCAGTCCCTTGTTGTGGGAGCAGGCCTCTGCCCCACCAAAGGAACTCTGTTTTCATACAAGGAATGATAGAAATCATTGTTTCCAGGTCCTGAGAATGTTGATACCATAGGCTTTTTAGATACCATTGTAGTTTCCTCATATGCAGTCTTGCATATGGAATTAGCAGGATGCAATAGGCCCTGAACCCCAGGGCTTGCAAGATTTTCCTTGCAGATAGCTGGATCTTTGTGGCCAGTAGTTTGAAGTAGGCTGTCAAACAAACTTGTTTCTTTGGCATAAGGTAAGCCCATCTGGGAAGTTGTGGTCAAGCTTGCTCCCAGGAATACAATTTGTTGGTAAGGTACTAGGTGAGATTTCTTTTCATTTATGGTGTGCCCCAGTGAGGTTAGCAGTTTCTTTACAAATGCCAGATGATTTAATAGTATGTCCTGGCTTTCTGCCTGAATTAGACAATCGTCCATGTATGGGTATATTTGAATATTTATTTGCCTGCAGAATGCAATGACTGGAGATAGGCATTTTGTGAATACCCTGGGCACAGTAGATAAGCCAAAGGGCAGTGCAGAGAACAGATAGTGCATGTAGCCTGCTCTGAAGCGTAGGTATTTTCTGCAAGATTCCCTTATTGGGATGTGCAGGTAAGCTTCCTTTAATCCAGTGTTGCCAACCAGGCATTTTTGCCTAGCATGGGCAGCAGCTGATGAGTTAGCATTTTGAATTTTGGGATTACCAAAAAGGTGTTTAGAATAGACAGGTCCAGGACAGGACACCAGGTGTCTTTTTTGGGTACCAGGAAAAGTCTTGAGTAAAAACCTTGTCCCCATTCCTCTGTTGGGATATGTTGAATAGTCCTGATACTTAGAAGAGAGAACCTGCTGTTGAGCCTCTGCCCAGTGATTTGGGGGTAGGTCTGGCCAACCTTTTGGGGTTGGTAAGGAGTGGAAGTGGAATCTGTATCCTTGGGAAACTATATTTAAATCCCATTTGTCTTGGGTAATGAGTTCCCAGTTTTTTTCATGCAGGGCGATCTTTCCCCCTAAGGAAGCAGACAGTTGAGCAGAGCTTGGAAGATTTAAGGTTAAGTCATTGTGACAGTTTACCATAGGGGGATGTCTTACTACTTCCAGCTTTGGAAGTGGGAGACCCCACTGCTTAGGCCTGTGAGTACCTTGAGACTGTAGCCTAGGTGGTCTGCTGTTCCTGGGTTTGGACTGAGAAGGCCTGGAAGAGACAGGAAAGGACCAATTCTTAGAAGGCCAATACCTACTAAATCTGGGAGGCTGTACTAGCAGGAAATCATTAACAGTTTGCATAGCTTTAGCTTTTTCCTCCATCTCTTTAAGAACTACTTCTGCTTTGTTGCCAAACAGGCAGTCTTGGTTTAAGGAAGCATCCAGTAATTTAGCCAAGCATGCTTTCTAAGGACAGACTCAGTGACAGCAGCCCTGTAAGATGCTTCTAAATAGTCAAAACCACATTGCAAAGTATGTTTACCAACTTGTTCAGCAGAATGCATTAAATCCTGTAATTCTTTATTTTCAGCACAGTTAGGAATCAACATCATTTTCTGTTTAAGTAGTCCAATAATATGCTGCTACTTTAAAACATATGGAAATGGCAGTTTAAGGCCCTAATGGCCAAAGTAGCAGAAGTGTATACCTTCTTACCCCATTTGTCCAGGGCCCTGGAATCTCTATCAGACGGGGTAGGGTTTTTGGCAGTAGTAGCCATAATGCCTTTGGGTCCCTGTGAAATGGTCTCTGGGTCCGCACTAGGATTCTTAGAGAGGAAACTGAGAGAATCAGGTACTCTGTAATACCTGTCAGGTTTCCTGGGAGCCAGGTGTAAAGTGTCTGGGGCCAGGCTAGATTCCAAGAAGGCATCGTCTACAATGTCCAGTACAGGAGGGATAGCTAAAGGCCTGTGTTGAGGTAGGAGTAAGAATTCCCTAAGCCTCTTTTTGGAGTCAGAGTAATCCTGGCTTTCCCAGCAGAAATCCTCCGTACGAGTGTGCAAGGTTTCACCAAAAGAAGAAACTTCTGGAGGGGAAGCAGAGGGTATGGAGTCTTCTGCATCAGAATCCTCATAGGTCGATAAGGGCAAATCATGGTCATCAGAAGAAACAAATTTCAGAATCCTGATCAGAAGAATCAGAAGGAAAATCAGTTCTAGGTCTCTTAAAGGGAGAAGGCTGGCTTCCCCTAATTAGAGTAATAAGGTCTTCAGCCATTCTTATTTGTTTTTTAGGCATATGGGCCTGACCACACGGTTTGGACATCAGTTTTCTAGGGGTAGGTCGAGTTTTAGGCCTTGAAGAAGAAAATGGCGTCAGTTTGAAATGCAAGTCCATAGGCCTGAATACACCCTCAGAAGCCGGTGCCTATACAGCGGCTCCGGACCCATCCAAGGCAGAGACATCTGCAGGTTCCATAGTCGAAGAAGCATCTCGCGGCATACGTGGGTCTCAGTAGAGGCAGTCGAATCTGAAGTAGTGGGTATCAGGGGCTGCAAAAGTGCCTCACTGAGTACCAGTGAACTGCTGTCTAGCTTAATGGAAGCGTTGTCGGCAGCTTTGGACCTATGCGGTCTGTCTCTGTCTTTATCTTTACGTTTTTTCGGAATGTCTGTAGTCGGATGGCTTACCGAAGCCATTTCTGGATAATTAAACAGAGTACCGAAATAGTTTGCTGCAAAAATGGACCAATGACGAACAGTTCGAGGACTGAATAAGGCACAAAACCGACAGCGAGGGACGTCGTGGTCTGGGCCTAGGCAAGGAATGCAGTACGAATGAAAATCTTTATGAGGTATTTGCTTTCCACAGGTAATACAATTGTTAACTTTTACTGTCATCAGTTTAGAGCAAGAAAAAGGATCCCCAATGGGGTACTTAGCTTTTTTGAAGACTTTGGTTCTGAAACTCAAAAATGAAAATTTCAGGAGTCATCCGACCGGCACTTGAGAACTGCTTCTGCTTCGGGCACCGCACAGCAAGAAAGACTGATGTAATGGCATCGGCTGCATGCTTTATACCCCTGACTATCTGACGTCATGGAAGAAGAGACTGCATCCGACGCAGGACCCAAGACTTTGATAATCAGGCCGGCTGGGGGCTACCTGCAGGCAGATAACCCAAATGTAATGACTGCAACAGTGAAACACGAAGAACATCAGGGTTGATAGAAAGAGCTCATGCACCCACTGGAATAGATCCTTTTTTGTAAACCTCAAGCACTGGAATCTGAAATAAAAGCAGATGTTGAGTACAAACTGATTTGAAAAAAATGAAATCTTCCTCGTGAAGTCTGGCCAAAGGAATCATGAGAGTAGTAGAAGCCAAGACACCTAGAGTTCAGAGATATTCCCCTGGTAGATTCCAGAGTCTGGCTGGAAAATATCAGCAACTGCTCCTTGTAATACTTCACTTTGCCTGGGGAAGGAAGCCCATTGTGAGGGATTAATCCAGAAAACATCTCAGAAGCCTATCCTGTGTGAAGGAATGAAAGATAATTACTCCATGATCATCTGAAAACTCAGGCTGGGAAAAAGGTTGTGTTACGCAAATCAGGGATTCTTGACAGCCTATGCAACAATCTGCAAAAATAAGACAATATTCTAAACATGTGAAACTTTGAATGCCCTGCAACCTGCAATGGGCCACCATAGGAACTAGACACTATATAAACCCTCGGGACTGTTAAGCCAAAGGGTAAGGCAGAAAACTGAAAATGTAAACAGGACATACACAAAAAATGAAAAAAGTTTTTTAAATTTTTGAGGAATGGAATGTGATCATCTTTTAAATCCAAAGTTACTAGAAAACTGAAAAGTGGAATGAAAGACAACAAAAAATTGAGGCTATACTTTGGGATTTTGATGTGAAGATTTAGAAAATAAAGGTCTAGGACAGATCTCCAAAGTTCCTTGCTTCTTTGGTATCAGAAGAATTTCAAGTCTAAGGCAGCAAAACTCTTTACACACTCATCTCAGATAGGAGGGAATGGGGAAATTTGATTAAGTGGATGCAGGGGAATCCCTTGAAAAGGAGGAGGTAAATAACTGTCAGTTGCAGCCCGTCAAAAATGATTGCCAGTACCCAAGTGTCTGACGTTATCTTGTGCCACAGAGGAAAGTTAAGGCCTAGATTCTGGGATGGTTTTAAACAATTATAATGGAGGGGAGGTGAAAACACCTGAGGGGGCAAACAGTTTTCTCAGACTTTCCTTGGTTTTGGGAGAACACTATCCTTTGGATGTCACTTGCACTGCTTTTTGAACTATTGCTTGCTTATGCCCCACTGGGAACACTTACTTTGTTTCCTGAAAAAGTAACCTGAACTGGAAGAAGAATTTCTATTATAATATTTTGGAAAGAAGGACTGAAAAAAGTGGGTAACCCCAAAATTAACATCTCCCTTCATTCAAGCCTTTTAAGGACCAAATACCACTTCTTTATCCAGGGAAGCATTCAGAAATCTCTGTTTTGACATCCCCTGGTACAGTCTAAGAATGTAGCCAGGCAAATCATCTCATCATAGACCCACTGGCAGCTGCTCTGGATATAGCACCAGCAATGTCATAAGAGCATATTAAAAATGTTTGATTACCTGAGACAAAGAAAACGCTACATAATTTACAGACGTTTTAGTTTGTAAATAAGGGAGGCTGGCAAATTTCTTCATATTGTCAAAAGTTACCAGTGGAAAGTTGGACATGTCAGCCTGAAAATGTACAATTCTGAAGGTCCCTGTGGCAGAAGTATAAACTTTCTTCACAAAGCTATTGAAGTCTTTTTCCAGTTTTTCAGAAGGAAAATGGGTATCTGCTATACACAGCTTGGCAGATGCTGACTTTAACAGAGAAGTTACTGCGGAACCTGAGATGGGGTTATAAAGAAGAATTTGTGGGTCTGTGGCACCTTTTAACAATTTATCAGACTTTCTTGGAGCAGGTGGCTGACTGTTAGGCAAACTGCTGACTTCCAAAAAAGCATCCACTAAGGCTGGCAACACAGGAGGAACAACTGTAGGTTGAAGAAAACCCACCTGTAAGAAATTATATCATCTTTGCTGAAATTCTGGAATTTCTTGTTCCCACTGAAACAAGTCCTTTATTCTGGCAAAAGTATCATGAAAAGGACAACTCTTCAGGAGGGGAATCTACTGTACAACTTTCCTCAGAGTCAGATTCCCCATTCTATGGAAATGGAACCTGAGAAACAGTCCAAGTGCAAGTCTTGTCCCTCCATTTTGGAACCAGTATCTGAGAGCTAGGAAAACATTTTCATTTTTAAAACAGGAAAAGACCCGGTATTTAAAGAGTGAAAAGCTCTAAACAAACTCTTAGCAAAGCCCAGCCAATCTTCCCTTATCTGAAGAGGAAAATGTCTAGTTTTTTGTCTCCTTTTTCTGGGAGATCACCAATAAAAACGAATAGCTTGAAAGATAGTCCAGCGCCAGGGAATGAAGTTGCGCAGTGAGCCATGGCAAGGGAGGGATCATCTCTCAGTCTCTTCCCCTATCTTATAACAGCAAGACCTTTTTTCCACTATTTGAAAAGAGCAGTTGAACAGTTGCAGATGATGTGCCTATCCCCCAGTTCTTAGTGGGTTCTCAAGGAGCTGCACTGGACAGACTCAGAGAAAGTGCTGAGCACTCCAAGGAACAACTGCTGGCCACAGCGGAGGCTGGTGGAGTCACCCAATGGTGGCAGAGGCAAAGAGGGAGCTGAAGTGAACACTAAAGCTTCCCAGATTACATTTTTTTTCTGTTGTGCCTTGGGGAGGGGAATGATCATGTTACCAGGAGCCAGGTCCACGTCCTAGCAAGGAAAGGAGTCTCACAGGCAGATAGTAGAGCTCTGAAGAGTCAGTCTTACTGCTTGACCAAAAAAAAAAAAATATTTTTGAGGTAAACTTTTTTTATTAACAAGCATTAAAACACACTAGCCCCAGCTCCTCACAGCACTGTTTTGTAGAACCATCACTCTCTCTCTCTCACAAAGAAATGATAATTTGGAAGAGTCCCTACAAGAACCAAAGACCAAATGTCAACCATAAATATCTGACAAGCTGTTAATATAGCTTGGGAGATTAATTAGCACACAACAGGAAAATAAGGTTCTGAAGTAACATTTTTTTAAAGACAACCTCAAAACAATGTCTTTGACTCTAGCTAGCAGACATGAGGAAAAGTACATTTTTTCCTCTCAAAAAATTAACATTTGCAAAAAATTCCACCTGGGGAAACAAGACTCAAAATGTACAAAACAGAGATAAAACTTCTACTGAAAACCACTAAAAAGACCAGAACTAGCTTCAAGCAAAGTACAACATAATTTCCAAGTACCTACCTGCCCAGCCACAGAGAAGCACTAGTTGATAGTCATTCATACTGCAGAGAAGCACACACTACAGCAGCAATGAAGTTGTAAAGTCTTGGCACACTACACACTGACTTTATCCTGCCTTTCTCATGCTGTGCAGTGGCTATGGCACATGGAAGGTGTCCTAAAGCTTTTGAAGCTAGCTGGCTGGCCTGCCTGATCCTGGCAGGATATGTCCCATATAGCTTAGACTACCACAACAGTGATCTAATGACGAACATAATTTTCTTTAATGTTATAGAATATATGCCAAAGTCAGTATGCTAGGCATACATAAGCCTGTGTAAGTCTATATATACATATATAGACATGTATACAGCATAACATCTGAATATATTATACACACATATACACACACACATGTATATAGAAATATGCGCCATTGTATTTGTGTGGATAATGGTACACATAAATGCCATCCATGACCCCTGGCACAAAATAAAGTCAAAGCATACAACTCTGGTAACATGGAGTAATACAATCACAAAAACACACCTGAACACACCTCATGTAAACTTAAAAAGTACTTGTATCAGAACAACAGTTATTTCAGATATGCAATCACCACTGTAGTTGTACTCCTTGCTCTACTTATTTGTTGACGGCAGATGTCCAACTTCTGGAATTACCCCCCCCCAAGCTTTCTTCTGATGTCCTTGTGAGAACTGCTCCACCCTGTATGATGTTAGACCAGTGTTCACTATAAGCAAGGAGAAACTTCTACCACACCTTCAGTAAGTTTTGGTGGGTAAAACACTAAAAAATGTCCCCAACCAACAAATAGGGCACTTAAGAATTCCTTAAATTTTTGGTTTGTGAAGTGTCTAAGGGTTTGAAAGAAAGGTCGACTAGTCAAGGGAAGAATGTCTGGCAATACTAACATTCACTGCCTAACAAGTGAAGAATTCTCTGTGCAAGTTACAATTATTCAACAGATGACTCACCCTCATTTCTTTGGACCAGTAGGGCCCCAATGAAACCATAGATATATCTTTATACCTGGCGGCCAGAGGGTGGGATCTGTACTGCAATGGTGATCTACTTGAAAATATATTATGTTAAGCTGCACACACAACTGTGCTATGCTCATCACAGGGATCACCACAGCAGGTCCTCCTTACTTCAGGGAAAGTGCTAAAGCTAAGGAAGAATACATAAGAAGGGAAGGGACTACAACAAGCTCAACAATACAGCAGTGGCAAAACTTGCTGCATTTTTACTAGATTCTAGTGACTGAAGAACGTGAGAAGAGAGTTCCATGTTGCTCAATTGTGGATGTCCCCAGCTAACATATTCTTAAAAAAGGCTGTAGTGCTAGTAGTTACCCTTGTGGAATGCACTCTGACAGGTGATTCCAACTTCTCTTTAGCAGACCTATTCTTTTCTTATGGATTGTTCAATGATAACTTCAAACACCACTTTAAGTAGGAAGGATGTGTTAATTCTGTACCTGATTTTACCCATTGTGGAAGAATTTGCAAAGATCCTTGTATATGACAGACTGAAGTTTAGAAACCTGTCTGATGCAACTATCACTAACAAAAGTTTCTTCAAGAAAGAAACCTGACTGGTGGAGTACTGCTGAGTTCACAGAAGGAGCATGTGCTTCCTTAATGGTTTTATATAAAGGACTCCTTTTAGAAGCTGCATAACTAGGCATTGTGAGGACAGAGGTAGTTCCACTAGCAACCATGAATAAACATATGAAAGATATACTTTGAAGTAAGTCAAGGAAAGGTCCTTGATTAGTAGTTTGGAGAGGTGCTGCAAGATTGGTGAACTTAGGGCACAACTTTGGCAGGATACCTTTAGCACATCATCACACCAACAATCTTTTACAATTAGCCAGGTTAAGATAGTTTATACTAGGTCTTCTGGCCTCTTACAAAATGTGTGCCACATCTGACAGTCTGCCTAAAAATAGAATCTGGTTGAAAAGCTCCATATTGTCAACCTTACAGTCTTCAAAGTGGGGTGCACCAGAGTACCTTTCTGACAGGTCTACCGCATACTAGACTGTGACAACAGCAAGGGAGTGAACAGAAGGAGCTTCATCCATTTTATTTTTGCCTTATGAAGTAACTTCAGGATGAGGGTAGAGAAGGGAAGAAATATACCAATCCCCCTTTCAAGGCCATGCTTATGGCATCTACGGCATAGATCCTGGGAGCTGATGGTCATCAAGAGACAAAAAGACTTTGCTAAGAGAATTCATAACCTTTTAGAGACATCTCCAAAGACTCAAGGATTTCGCCTCCCAATCATTGTTGTTTATGTAGGACTGCTCAGTCTGTTTACCTGTACATTCTTAGTCTGAAGGAATGTAGATGGCCTGGAGGTATAAGCTTAGTTGTGTAGCCATCTCCCATACTAGCAGTGCTAAACTGGCAGAAATTATATTAGTACTTGTTGATACATCACACCATCATGGCATTGTTTATGACCATCCTCAGGTAGCCTGGTTTGAATTCTCTCTGGAAGACTCTAAGAGCTAATAATGCAGCCATAATCTCAATCTTATGTAGCCTTTCTATATGGTTCTGCTCCAGAAACAACTTTTGATACAAGCTAGGTAAGCCCTCCATAACAGGTCTGAAGATTCTACTGTCAGGGCCTGATATAGGGCAAGAGGCAACACAGTGCAACCCTCATTGGTGTCTACCATTTGACCAGCCCACCAAAGGAATTCCCTCTTTACAGCTGGGATGAATGGAATCCTTTTGACAGAAGAGAAAGGCCACAGTGCAGCCAGATGCTCCTCAGATACCACTGGACCCTTCTCATATGCAAAAACATCTGTGATACTATTAAAGCATACTAACATATGTCCCAAAACTCTTAATATCTCAAGGTATTATTAGGATGAATGCTGACACATGGCCAAAAGAATAAGTTATCCCTCTCCATATTCTCACTTAGCTGGAAAAGCCTAGGGCTGATCCTAACCAGAACCACCAGTCACATGACTCCATGTGGCTGATGAAGTCACTACAACCTTTCTGCTTGCAATCACTTTAATATTCAAGTTTTTATGGTTGGGCCATTTTCTCAAACTTCTTTTGATGGATACCAAGTAGAAGGTATGCCTAACAGGAAGGCCAACTTGCAACAATTCTTCAAGCTTTTACTGGGCCAGTTATGCTCTAAGTTTCTGTCCCTACAGAGTAAATCCTTTTTCTGAAAGTTGTGCAATGCTCACAGGAAGAAATTTATGATCTTCTCCCAAGCAAAACGGGACTGCGAATGGAAGTCCTTGGGAAGAATCTGCTTATCACACATACATTTACTGGAGTTTTTTCCAAGGGCATCATGGCCTTTGGAAAGTAGAGAGTTCCAATCAAAGTAACAAATACAGTCACAATCTAAATTTAGATGAAAACAAGAATGAGGATCTTAAACCAACCAAGTTCTTATTGTTCGCAGCTCTGGAAGTCACTTGGAGGAGACCCAATGGAAGTGAACACTTTTTGCAGCAAAATGAACTGAAGGTAATGTACAAGCATCTTAGTGTTTTAGTCTCATCAGCTAGTGTAGAACTATGTTTGTGGGGGACACTGAAAGAATGCTTTAAAAGTCATCTTGAAGTCTGATGTCCTGCCATTAACGAACCCCTGGAATAAGGAATACAACTGTGGCAGAAATCTGTATGAAGGGCATCTAGGTATTTCCATATAAAATGATCAGACAGCAACAACTCAAAATACAATTCTAATAAATTATGGCAAGAGAATGAATAACCTCAGCTTACAAAACATTTAAGATCTTACACAGTCTATAAAATGCTTACTTCTGAAGAGGTACTAAATGGTTTCATAAGGATGGGCTATAAGATAACTTCTTCAGTGTAAATTTTCAGCAGAGACTATATATTTTTTTATTTTAATATATATGTAGGGTAGACTTGTAATTAATTCAAGTTGTACCTTCACTATTATGAAACAATGACAGGACACTAATTAAGACATTTCTACAAGACATTTCTGAAGTGAAAATATTTCAAAATGGAGCTGTCCCCAGAAGTTATTACACTTTTCCTGTTCATCTCAAAAATATAACAATTGTGTCACTTTCACAAAGAATGTGATTCATAGACAGCTGTACTTTTCAAGAGCAGCACAATTCTGAAATGTCAATATTTGGCTGGTAAACTGCAGAAGTGATTATGCACAGTTATTCTATCTTGTTTGAACAAACAAAAACTGGCCACAGGCCTAAGTAAATGGCAAAACAGAGTTACTGCTGCTGAAACAGTTGTAGACACATTTAGTCTGAAGTCCAATGGCTATCCAAGTCAGCCCTGGAACAGCAGAGGTGGGTAACAAAATCTGTGGCATACTCCTCAACTGTCCCATATTTGCTGGAAAATACCTCATTTTGCATTTAAAAACAGGTTGCTGTGAAATTCCAAATGGCCCCTTTAAATTACATATTTTTTTTTTTTTTTTGCAATTTGACCTGCTGTGACCTACTTCATCATCAGACTGTTGCTGCGACCTCAGTAGAGCAGTGACTGCATGAAATGCAAGCAGCACAATGTGGGTGCACTGAGGACCAAAAAGAATACTTTACAAAAATGAACAAAACAGATGGAGAAGTTAAGACTAAGAGTACTTGCAATTATGTGGACTTGTCTTTAAGAAGTTACTTAAGCAGACACTACTTCCAAGTCCAAGCAAGTAAGCATTGTAAGATGATGTTAGGGAAAAAGAGAACACTGTTTGTCACCAATGAAATACAACCACACCATGATCATTTTACAGTTTAGGTCCCCAATTTACTTTCTCACTATATTTGTAGACAAGTACTAGGCTAGCTGACCCTGTGGATCATTTTAAGCCTAGCCAACTTCCCTCAAAAGTGAGAATCAAACAAACTTTGTGTCTGTGAGGTAAACACCTTAACCATGTCAACCCCCAACCCCTTGCCAGTATTGATGCACATGCACTTTTTTTGAGGGGGGTACCAAATCTTTATTCACATAACAGGTGAATCGAAATTTGGAGAGCTTCAGACAAATAGCCACCTAGCAGCTTACCAAAATTAAGGTTTATTTTTAAATAGTAGTAATACTACTTTTTCTTGCTATAATTTAAAAAAGGTATACGTAGCTATTAACATTCAGGTTCACAAAAACAGTGCAGGATGTAACTGAACAGACAGTGAAAACTAAAAGCACATTTCTGACAGCTTTTGTTAGCTACTAGTCCCGGAACTATAAGAGGGAGTAATACTTTAACATATGTACAATGAAAGGAAGATCTTTGAGTATACATCACTTGCTGAGGTACAGAAATATCTGAACCTTGTTCATGTTAGTCTGTTTGTTCAAAAAGTTATAACTGCTAGTTCTGGAACACATTTTGACTGGTCTTGACTATCCAAACTTCTTGCTGTCCACACAGCTGCAAAAAGCAGCAACAACTTCAGAATCACTGGTGAAAATGATTTTTATTCAAAACTATACAAGTGAAAACCTGATGAACAACCTGAAGAAGAGAGTTTCTGCCTGAACACTATTTATTCAATTGATAGTGACATGAGCGAGTGGTCCACTCTTGCATGTGATTTCATTTCCAGCATCTTTAATGAAAGTATGGCTCTGTATGTTGAGATTACTTTTGCAGTGTTCTAACAGGACTCAAAGAGTCTGCCCTTTTAAAAGAAAATGCATACTTAATTGTTAAAAGCTGTTAGGTAGTGGCTACTTAGTAACTCATTATTACATGACTTGTGTATGTGACCGATGATTTTTGATGTCATCATGACCATAAAAATGGTTACTCTATTACATGTATGTGGGTTTACTGTTCAGCTCAGTCTCATGATTATGGTTTTTATCTACGAAAGTGTCAAAAATTATTCTGAATAAAATGTGAGGATTCTGCTTGTATGTTGTATTATTTTATCACACTATCCTTTAAATTTAAGTTTCTGAGCGATTGTACCCCACAGTCCTGGGGAAGGAGTTACATTACTGGGTATGCAAATTACACAATAATTAGCTATTTAGATTTTGGCCAAATGTACCTACTTTACATTCTTTACAAAAGCCTTTGTCCAGATTTTTTATGTAAGCTGGATGAGAGGTTTGATCTGAAGTCAAACAGATGTCTAATCCAATCTTGGAATAGCAGAGGTGTTAATAAAATACAAAGCATTAGCTGCAATCTGTTACAAAAATTGACAGCATCTGTACTGCACAACCCTTCAAATACATACCAATTCATGATTAGTTTATCTAACAGAAGCAAAATGAAAACATTTAAAACCAACAAGTAACATACTGCTAAACTGAAAAACATACTGTTTAGTGCTGTCAATTCATTGTCATAAGCACATCACCATCTTGCTGTACAATTTTTACAAAGAAAGGTTTTCATCTGGCTCTAATGAAATACTATATGCTACTGCACAGTTCTGTATTTTACTGAGGACCAGTTGATAAAATTTTAATTGCCTGATCTTAATTTAACTGTTTGCAATCGTCAAATTAATGTATGTATATTTGGGTGGAGGGTAGAATGCAGGGTGCTTTGCCACTAAAAAAAATGATGCAGCTTATTAATTTTAAGACAAGTTATGTATTTTGACCAGCTGTGCTCACTGAAGTTGTTTTCTGGTGATTAAGACTTCATTTTGTGTAGTATAACCAGGCTGCGAATTACTAGCACTTATTTATATGAACAGCGATTGCATTAATCATTTCATTAACTTGCAGTCATGCTTCTTTTATTCTCTACCAATCAACAAGATTCCTCAGGTTAGAAGACATCAGTAAAAAATTCTCAAAGTTTGGTGATTTCATGGCCTATTTTGGTGACAGCAACATTTAAAGTCAAAACAGGTGTGCAAGTAAGACATTAAAGCATCTCTGTATTAAAGCAAGGCTACAATTTAGTACTTAACTGGTTATGATAGTGATTTTTAACAAATACATTTTTTCCGTGCCAAATGATCTACGAGGGCTCACCACTAGCATTCTACAGTTGGGATCATCCTCTTTTCTCTCCCTCAAAGAAGCTACCACAAATGTGGCTCTATATACTGGTACACACTGTGATGTCACATAACACACAAGGAAAGTGCAAGTGTCATGTGAAAAGTTTGTCCAAAACATTGGGCAAGCACACACCTGCCAAATCAAGAAGAAGAAAATCGAAATTTACACTGTTTACAAAAACAATTTTGTGTGCGTGTGTGATTATTATACACACAAACACACATATATATATACATTTTTTTAGTTGGCCTGCTGTGAACTCAGCAGTAGCCACAGGATGCAGGGGTTGTCTAAGTATAGGGGGTGGGGGGTATTAGAACGTATATGGTGAGGAAAGGTCTCTATATAAACAGTTGATATAATTATATCCAACACTGGGGACATCCTTGATGATCTATAACTGGGATGAATTCAAAGCACTAGAGCCTCCATCCCACCACAATAATAGAAAGATCCAGAGGACAGCTGGGAAGGAATGAACATTAGACTTCTGAATGCTGTATATTGAGCATTCAGGTACCCAATCCTCAACCTCACCTTGTATATGAGAAAAGTGTTACCAGACATATGAAGCTGTACATAAACTACAAGTATTTCAAGTAGAAACTACTGTGCAGGATATTTTTTTGATTAAAGTCTCATTTAAAAAAAAAAAAGAGGAGTTCTGAAGTACTACCCTATCAAAGATGACACAGCCCCTGGAGTCATAATCAAACACTAATGCTCTGTAAGTGTGAAATGAAAACGTAAGTAGTCAAGGCACAAATATCTCCAATTGAGAAATCAAAGCAAGCACTGCAAATACCAAACAATGCAATGGCTTTTCACATCAGCTATGTCCAGTGGGTGTATCAATGAGTCATAATCAAACACTAATGCTCTGTAAGTGTGAAATGAAAACTAAGTAGTCAAGGCACAAATATCTCCAATTGAGAAATCAAAGCAAGCACTGCAAATACCAAACAATGCAATGGCTTTTCACATCAGCTATGTCCAGTGGGTGGTTCACAACATGATAGCAAAAGACAATATATAATCACTGATTCCTTTGGAAAGAATATGTTTGGCAACAATTGCCAGCCCATCCCTTCCAAAGTAAGGGGCATGAACTATTGTCCAGTCTTCACTCACACACACATCTGTTTCGGGTAAAACCCATAGATGATGGAGCATGATGTTTCTACACCAAGATGTAAACAAAATTAAAAGACTGGTTTAAGAACAATACTGACACCATTTTCAGGAGGAACTATGGGCTGGTCACCAAATAATTGTTTTTTTTTTTTTTGTGAAAGACTAGACATGTTTCTCCAGAGATAATGGTTTGAAGTTCCAAGATCTGTGGTCAAATGTGTTGGCCATCAGAATGCTGTACAAGAGGTATGAACTTCAAAGCTGCAGAATAAGTATGTTTTGACAGAAGCAAGTCAAGCCATAATTATTAAGTTGAAATTCTGAGGAGGACAAAGGTTGTCCAAAGGCAAGTGGAGATGCAGAACTTCCATAATGACCAACATGACCAGCCAGTGATGGACCACAGTCATAATGGGCAGAAGCAGCTGACATTATGCATACTGAGACTTAGGTAACCAAGATAAGTAAGGGTAACTTACAAATGAGATGGCATGTGATACTTCTTCACCTAAATGGAGAATCTCCTTTATTTTGGAGAAGATAGCTGACAGATGAAAGACTTTACACCAGCTTCAATTACTTCTAACACCCCCTTGCCCCTCACCCAAAGATATATCAGATTAGGGGTCTACTGCAACAGCCAGGCTTTGAAGTGATGTCACTTCACTCACCCATGGAACACTTCTTTTGGTAGAAGAAAAAGATTTTCATGCATCACTGAAATCTGACATCCTTAAACCATAACCTTCTCAAAAGCTAGATAGTGGTTTAACCTTTGCTATTAACAGCGGAATCAGAGGTGATGGGAAGATGAAGAGAACTCTTCCCTTGCCACGGGGATGTAGAATACACTCAAACCAATCTGTCTTTTGCTTTGGAATACAGAGCAGAAGAAATAATGAACCTCATATTCCAAGTTGGCAGAGAGATCAGTCTCCAGGGTGCT